>NW_028250399.1:0-61390 GCF_964263255.1 Lissotriton vulgaris
AAACCATCACAAGACTCTTGGACGCTACTCACTACTCCTAAAGAGTGCAGGTAGGAAGGTTTCCTTAGTTAACTCAGGGTGGGGACTTCGCTGGTAACGTTAAAAATAGAAGTCATAGAACCACAATCGAAGACACATATTGTTGCCTCGCAGGTCGACAACAGGACATCGCCAGCGCCCAGTACCCAGCCCTCCTCCCTGAGTCCCATCGCGTAGCCTTAAGTGTAATATTAAATCACAGGTTATCTGATAGGTTTCTTGGAAGTTGGCTCATAGCGTCTCTGCAAAACCCAGCGAAGCACCTTCCAGGTAAGAGTGTTTGGTAACTTGACAGAAGGATAAGCCCACAAATACAGTTTCGCCCAGAAGCTATGGACCATAATCCACAGATTTCATTGCAGGATATCGCTGCAGTTTTAACTGACATTAAAGCTGAGAATGCAGCATTCCGCAGAGATATTTAGGATTTTCAGAGAAACATGCAAGCAACAAATGTTTCAGGGCCTGCTACTTAGGGATTTTCTCCTTCAGAGAAATCAATTCTGAAACCATCCAGTTTCAAACCAAACATGCAAAGTTTACATAGTAGTACTACTAATTCTACCACTACGCAAATACAAGTATTAACTCCAGTTACTGTTCCCTTGCTCCCCAAGAAAGGTTTCATGGGGATAGTGCTAAATTCACAATTTTTTGGAATCAATGTCATCTTTATTTTATAGCGAACCCCACTGCTTTTCCTGATGATTCCTCTAAGGTGGCTTTCGTCTTGTCTTACTTAGGAGGCGATGCATCCTTATGGTCTGGGCCCATTGTTGAACGTTATGATACGATTTTATGTGATTCAAGAATACTATGAAAAAAATATTTGCTGAACGTGTTTGTTCAGACAGCTGATCACAAATAGCTTAATTTGAAACAAGGATCCTCAGATTTAATACATTATATTTCTTTGTTTAACCGATTAGTAATAGAGGCGAAGTGTCCTGAGGAAAAGCGAGTCTCTCTGTTTTATAGAGGCCTAATGAATAAAAGGATATGATGACTCAAATTTTGGATCCACCAGATGATTGTGGGGAGTTCATTGATTTAGTGGTGAAAGTAAATCACCAATTGACAGAAAGTAAGGGTGAGAAAGGGAAGACTGAGCATAAGATGTTTTTGATTAAAGAAAAATCCAACCCAAAAGGTGACTTCATCCCTAAGGTATATATTCTAGAGCCTATGCAGATTGGAACCACTAGAGGCCCTCTTACAAAAGAGGAGAAGGATAAGCATAGAAAATTGAACCAGTGTTTGTACTGCGGAAAGACCCATCACTTTGTAAAAGAATGTCCCACACGTCCAATCAAGTTAAAAAACAAGGTCAATGAAGTTGCTATTCTGGAAGAGTCGGAAAACTAAAGAGCTTGGCAAAAGCAGAGGTTGATTTGTCAAGTAAACAATCACGTTTGGCCTCCACAGCCCCTGCAGTTTTGAATAACCACCTTACTATTAAGGTAACATTACAGTCCCTAGAAAATAAAACTCTGACATGGTCCACGGATGCTTTTATAGACTCCGGAGCCACTGGAAATTTCATTGACACACAATTCATACTTGGGTTAGAATTCAAGCAATTCCTAAAGATCAATCCAGAAATAGTAAGGAGTTAACTTCTGGCCCCACACAATTTCACACAGAAACTCTTCACATGACCTGTTCAGGAAAACATTTTGAGATCATTTCATTTGACGTTATTGATGCACCCAAATTCCGCCTCATCTTAGGGATTCCATGGTTAGTTCAACACAACCCTCACATAGGCTGGATATATTTATTTTATTTATTTTATCAATTTATAGGGCGCAACAGCTACCCAAAAAGGGTTTCCCGGCGCCTAGACACAGCTAGTTTGAGGGCAGAGAAGGGAGGTGACTGTTAAGTGGTTATTGTTCATACAGCCAGGTCTTCACAAGCTTTCTGAACCTAAAGTAGGTAAAAGACATAAACTAACAAAAGAGAGATCAAGGGATCGTGTTCACACTGAGTGAACAGAGAGTACTCCTGTTCCCCTGAGTATCAATTAATTAAACAAATGGAGGAGTACCACCATAGAGAATCAGAAAAATTCCAAATGGGGTGTGTAGAAGACAAAAGGAAGGGATTTATCCTTTTGTAAAAAAACCCTCACTCACCAACCTAGTGGTGACAGGCTTCATCATCGGGGTCCACCCTGATGACCTAACGCCACCAGGGTGTGCTACAACACCTGAATTACAGTGGAGCAGGTTGTGGGTGTAAAGTGCAAAAAAAGGTGTTAAAAGTTGTCCTGGTTTAACTTAGTGGGAAGATAAATTTTATTTACAAGCAACTGGACAATGTTAAAAAGAAAACGTGATGAGATACTGTAAGGGTAATATTGACCAGTGCTTAATTTGAGCCGGAGCTTTCCGGTGCTTAGCACCGGCACTTATTTATTAGTACCGGGTCTTGACCTGCGTGTGACTGCATAACGTGTGTCACACAATAAAATGTGTTCACAATCTCACTTTGTGGCCGAGACTTTGTGAAGAGCTGTGCCAGAAATAAATCCATTCCCTGTAGTCAGTGCTGCCGTAGGCAGGTCACTGAATTGGCAGGATTTGGTCATTTGGGGCTGCGTGAGGTAGCGTGTGTAACCTTTTTAAATTGTCACCGCCGCTCGCCTTATGATGTGTTCACACGCATAACGCACAGGAAGTTCAGCGATTTTATTTGAAGCTGCGTGTCTGAGTAATTAACCAACACTTGATTTTCTTGAGCGTGGTGGTTTGCATGGAGGTTACTGTTACAGGATACTAGATTAGAGCTGAGATAGTTACATGCTTGTTAGACTCCTCTTCACAACTCTGAAGCAGTGACTTGTATTTTGTTTCTTTGCCCTCTGATTAACACCTTGTGCGCTGAAAGATCGCCTACTTCCCTCAATCCCATCCTTGGTTTTGGCACCACCGTGCATAGGCACTCGAGTTTAGAGAATGGCAGGCACTTGCCACTTCAGTGAACGTAGCCAGACTGTGGAGTGCTGCAGAATTTTAACTCACATTAATACAACACAGTCCCCAGTGCTATAAAAACAAAAACAAAAAAACACACGTTTTTTCTGGAACAAAACAGCATTTGTTTTGCAGATTATATTAAAAATATGAACCCATGAGTAATAATTTAACTTTGCTTTTGAAGCACGGACATGCTGTTTTGTTAACATTGTGCTTTCGCTTTCGAGTAAAAAGGTGGCAGGCTTAAATTCGCCGGATGCAGAAATATTTCAGGCCTCTCTTGACCTCGCCTTGGGGTCAATGTCAACCTGGTTAGTTTCAACTGTAGCTGGGGCTGTTGAATGATACTGGCGGCTTGCAGTGAGACCAGTGTCCTGGCGCAGTGGTGAGTGTCATGGCAGGGTCCAGATGGATGTCAGCCTATGTACATAAAACTGCCTTGGAATTCACCTAAAATGGGCTGCGGTGAAGAGAGGAAACTGAAAGCATCCAGGTTCGCATTCCCAGGTGAATGCATGTGCAGCCAGCTCTTAAGTGCAAACTCCACAGGGAAGTCACTGTCACAGTGAGGCCACAGTTTAACTACTGGCCTGAGGCAAAGTAATCGGGCCTCTCTGTAGAATGCGGCGAGGGGCCACAGAGATTCGAGTCTCTCAGTGAGATTCGTCGGATTGGAACAGAACATAATTCGGCCCGGGCACTCACAAAAAAACGTCACACATTTCAGGATCATCCGTTTCATTAATCACACCAGAGAGTTAGTCTGATTAGAATCTGGCAGGCTATTTTTTGTTATTCGTTTTGTGGTTTTATATAGCATGAACTCTGCCCATTGGCACTGGGGCAGTGTGCATAAGCACCAGTAACATTACACAAGATCCACTTTACTTTTTTTTTAGGTGAGACAATCTTAATTTAAGGGAGATTACATGATTTGCCCAGAATCACAGGAAGTTGAACTGAAGCCGGGACTTGCACATCGTTCTGTCAGCAGCTCTGACTATGAGCGACTTCCAATTCGTTTCCCCCCCAGGAAAGTTGGTCTCACAGCGAGGCTTCTGCAAGAGCTCCCTATTCCCACCCCCATCTCTCCCAAACAAGGCCCAAAAGAGGTGACAACACCCAGCTTAAAACAAGAGCCTCATGCCTGAGGTGTTCACTGACGGAGAACTCAGTTCTGCTGCAAGAATGTGCACCATGCAGCAGATCACATCAATGTGCATAGCTCTGAGAGGTACTACTTTTGTCACAAAAGATCCTTTCGTTTCTGTACAGTTCACTTGTTACAATAATAATCTAGCTCAGTGAGCTATAAACTGCCATCAAAGAGCTGCATGCAAACTACATGATACAGGTTACAAAGTTATGTTTTTTCAGTCTTTCATTATCGTAATGCTGCTAAAAAGGGTTTGTTTGGGCAGAAGTGAATTCTTATTAGTAAATGTAACCCTAACCACTGTGTTACATTTTGAATCCCAAGTTTGTGATTCTCCAGCCCAAGCACTCTTAAAAAATGCCTATACCGGGTAGTGCCCTTGGTCTTATGTTACATTTTCTATACACTGACTTACACATATATTATTCATTGTCTTTATGTGTGTTTGATGTAAAGTGCTCCCACACCATAATCTGATATGAGAAGCACTACAAAACAAATGAAATACATGAGAAAGGGGCTATGGAGAGATGAGGGGCGGGGGACTTCCTATCAAAACATGACCTGAGGAAGGCTCCTATGCTGAAATTCAGATCACATATTACATCTGGCTTTCAGCAGTGCCAGTTGAGGATGTGGGTGGAGCCAATAGAGTGAGTGAGTGGAGCCGGGGAAAGTGGGTGTTGGCCTCCGACAAACATTTGAGCACCTGGACTTCATATTTTACAAATTAAGCACTGGTTATGACCCAAAGTATCTAGGTATGTGATCTGGTCTACACGTTTCAACTTTAAAGGAATGGGCCAGGTTTTCGTCAGGACCAAGAACAAGGAAGGTGAACGGTCTGCACCCCCTATAAGATGGATATAAAATACATTACTGTTCAACTCTGAACATTGTCAGTCTGACTGTCTACAACATCAATGTTCTGAACTCCAAATACAGGGTTACGACTTCCCCAAGGATTCCCAAAATGTGCTAGTTTTACAGGGGGTCCCGGTAGAATATGCTGATCTTACTGACGTGTTTGATAAACAAAAAGCTAACACCTTGCCACCTTATGGAGACTATGACTGCCATATTGACCTAGTGCCTGGAGCAACGTTGTCATGCAGTCACATTTATGCTCTCACTGAGACTGAAAACAAACATTTAAGGAATTATTTAGATGACTATTTGGCTAATGGCTTTATTAGGCATTCTAAGACCCCAGTCTCCTCGCCCCTCTTTTTTATACCGAAGAAGTTTGGTGAATTGCGCTTGTGAATAGACTACCGCACAATTAACAATGTAACGATTAAAAATAGGTACCCTTTACTATTAATACCAACATTATTAGACCAAATAAAAGATGCCACAATTTACACAAAGCTGGATTTGCGCGGGGCATACCATCTTGTATGGGTCCGTGAGGATGATGAATGGAAGACAGCATTCCGTACTAAATTTGGCCTTTATGAGTATCAAGTCATGCCCTTCAGACTCTGCAATGCCCCGACAGCCTTCCAGTTTTTTATAAATGAGGGTCTAAGGGACTATTTAGACATCTGCTGTGTTGTGTATGTTGACAACTTACTAATTTATTCTAAAACTAAGGCAGTACATGTAAAACAAGTAGGAACCATTCTTCAACAGCTTTTACAACATGTTTTATTTGTAAAATTGGAGAAAAGCATGTTTCATGCTACCAAAGTTGAGTTTTTAGGATATATTATCACCCCATCTGGAATTGAAATGGATCCAAAGAAAATACAAGCTAGACAAGGCTGAGCCCTACATCTGTTGAACAAATCTAAATTTTCTTAGGGTTCGCCAATTTTTATAGACGGTTCATTCATGTTTTTTCTAAACTCATAACCCCAATCACTAAACTGTTAAGAAAGAATACCAAATTTGAATGGGATCATGCAACTGAACAAGCTTTTCAAAACTTGAAAAAAGAATTCACCACAGCTCCTATCTTTCTGCATTCTGACCCTACTCAGCCGTTCCTAGTCCAAGCGATGCCTGTCCATTTGCCATTGGGGTTATTTTATCCCAGAGACATGAAAACACTGGTCAGATGCATCCCATAGCATATTATTTTAGAAAATGGTCACCTACTGAGCAAAATTATGCTATAGCTGACAGAAAATATTGGCAATAAAAGCCGTTTTTTGAAGAGTGGCGACATTACTTGTTGGGTGCTCGTCAGCCTGTAATAATTTATACCGACCATCGTAATTTACAATCATTATGATCTGTCAAAGTTCTTTCTGCTTGCCATTTATGATGGACTTTGTTTTTCAATGATTACATTTTTGTCATCACTTATCGACCAGGAAAAGAAAACATTAAAGCAGAAGAGAACCCACAACCTTTGCTTTCAAGTAGGTGTGATTGATAGTAACATCATACAAGACATCAAGACAGAATTAAAAACAAAAGAAGCTCAGGACTGGCAAAAGGATGACCCTTTATTGCAATGGAGAGATGACCTTCTTTATATGAATAATCAAGTATTTGTACCATCTCCTTCATTACAAAATCAAAGTGTGCAGTTGCATCATGATACACCTTTGTCTGCACATCCAGGAATCCCAAAAACTTACCTATTAGGAAAAAGAGGTTATTGTTGGCCTTCCATGTTTAATGACATACCCACTTTTGTGGCTGCACATACAACATGCTACGCTAAGAGCAGAGAAATGTCAACTTCTAAAAGTGACATTTCTAAAATAGAAATGTTTAATCCATCTCATTACTATTTCAAAGACATGAAACATAATGCAGTTTTTCCATTCTAATCAGGAATTATATCTCAAAATTGTATTAAGGAATTCCCCATGCTAGCCTATGAGAGGAGAAGGCCTCACAGTAGTGAAAAATGAATTTAGCTGCTTGTCCTACCTTTTACTCACACAGCACCTTGCCCTCTGGACTACCTAGAACCTAACTTAGGGGTGACATATGTGTAACAGAATGGAAGTTTAAAGTTTGATAAGTAAACTGCACACACTGGCCTTGCAATGGCAGACCCGTGGGTTTGAAAGGCACAACCAATGCTCCAAGTCCACTAATAGCATTTAGATTACATGCCCTGGGCATATGGTATACCACTTTACAAGGGACTTATAAGTAAACTAAATATGCCAATTAAGTCTGGGCAGAGTTTGCTTTGCCATGCTACGTGGAATTCCGTGAAGTGGTAAAAAAAAACTCTGCCACGCTATGTCGAGTATTGCGAGCGATCTGAGTGGATTGTCCCTCCTGTCCGTGTGACATTTCCATTGTACGGTAATGCGGATTTCCTGTTAGGGCTGAAACATCGTGCAAACTGCACCACAAGGTCCCACATGGGCACGTTCATCTTGTTTGTTTCTCTGTTATGGTGCAGGTGTCTTCTTTTTGAATCCTTCTAAATCCTTTCAATCCTTGTTTTCCCAAAGTTTTTTTCTGATCTATTTTCATACATTCCCTCTGTATTCCTTTAAAAAAAAGTCTTGAAAAAGTCAAGTAACATAGAAAAATAAAGTTACAGTGTTACATTTATCATTGTATATACAATAAGAGCCTCAGTGCAATATCATACGCTAAAACATTTAATATTTACACATTTAGATGTTACTCCCTAACTACTTGGTTGTTCCGCCATTGTGTTAAAGGTTCCCATATCTTCATACCCTTCTTCCGGGCTCTTTGCCCTTTGCTTTTATATAATGAAATTTCCTGCCAGCTGATATTTAATAGCCGGTGGAGCCATAGCTGATAGGTTGGTGGATCTGTATCTTTCGAAGCTGTGGCTAACAGTAAACAAGCTATTGCTAATGTAATAAATACATAGTCTCTCTGTGAAGTATCACGATTTGCCCGACATTCGTACCCTAGTAGCATCAGGGCAGGAGTAATCGTGACTTCCTTATTGATTGTCTGAGTCCAAAAATCTTTTATATCATCTTTAAGCAATGAGAGCTTAGCATAGGAGTAAAACATATGTATTCTGTCTGCCGGACCCTCTTGGGATCTAAGGCACTTGTTGTTCTCCCTATTCCCCCAACCATTGAGCTTAGCTGATGTATAGTATAATTAAACAAAGTTTTGTAATGCTGGGCTTTTTAAGTTAGCTGACAAGAACATCCTGGACCCTAATGCGAAAGTCTACCTCCTCGTCCCCCTGCTTTTCAGCCCATTTTGTTTCTGTTTTTTCTATTTCATCTGGGAGGTTCTTGATTAGTCGTGATACTAGTCTCTTAACCTGCTATCTTGCCACTTAATGATTTCAATTATTACAATTTTCTCCAGATTAATGGAGTCCCTAGGGAGATTTTTTATACATCTCTGCACCTGCATATACTTGAACTGCGTATTGTTATTAATATCAAACTACTGCACCAACCCTTCAAATGCAATAGGTTCAGTGTTGTAAAACAAATCTGCCACCTCATCTATCCCCGTCTGTTCCCAGCCCCTAGTCATACCATCATATAGTGCTCCTGGTAGTATGGCTGAACGCCACAGTGGAGTGTACCTATTGTATCTAGGAATATTCAGGGTCTTACTGACCTTTTTCCAGACCTTCCAGGAAGCCTTCCGCATATCTCCCTATAGATAACTGATTTACTGATGGTAAGGCAGGGACCACAACTCTGCTCTGACCTGGTTGGAGAAAAATACCCATCTGCTGCAAAGCTGTAGCCCAATAATAGAATAAAATGTTAGCGGCTCCCCATCACCATCGCTCGCGTGGTAGCACCATTAACTTCATTGCTTGACATGTCTTATGGTAGCCCCACATGAATTTAGAAAACATAGTGTTAACTTTCTTTATATTAATTCAGCCAGTCCCAACAGAATTACCCGAATAAGATAAAATATTTTGGGAAATATTTTTATTAAATTAGCATACCAAGTATCGTAAGATGTAGTTTATCTAGTCGCTTGAGTTCTAAATTTATTTTCTCCAGAACAGGGTCAATGTTATTGCCTACAGAGCATCCATACAAGATGTTACATTTACCCCCAAGTAGGTTGCAACTACACTTTTATGTGTGTCTTGTAACTGGCACTGGGAGGAACAGATAATTTGAGTTTTCCCCTTATTCATGAGGTAACCAGATTTCTTCTCAAATTCCTCTGCTATACTTTCTATCTCCCTAATTGCTATATCCGGATCTGAGGTAACAATTGCAATGTCGTCTGCATATGCTAGAATCATGGTGTCATAGCCTTTTGTAATTACGGGTTTAATTGCTTGGTTATGTATAGTTTGATTAATGAATGGATTTAGGTTTATGGTGAATAAAAAAAGGAGAGCAGGGGCACCCTTGTTGCGTCCCTCTTGCTATCTAGATCCTCCCTGAGGTGTTACCCATTACTTGTAACTGAGTGTACGGCTTATAATTCATGGCTTGTATAGCCTTCACAAACCGAGGGCCCAGCCCCCTCTCTGCCATGGCACCTCACAGATATTGCCATGAAACCCAGTTGAAGGCTTTCCCCGCATCCAGGAGGACCACAGCCACCCATTGTCTCTATATTCCAAAGTGTGTTTTTTTGCGTTTTTTCTACTTTTTGGTGTGTTTTAGTGAGCTTTACACTGTTTTTCTCTCTAGTTTCTCCCTATTTTTTTTTACTTCCTTCCCTCTTCTTCCTGGTATTTTTTCATACTAAATTTTATTTTCCGTCCCCCCCGCATCTTGGCAGAGAAAGATATCCTGAACAACGCGGAAGGCAGAGCCTGGAAGAGGTGCAGCCCCGGGCCTTGTTTGAGAAATGGAGGTAGCAGCATTTGTTTTGTTTGTGCAGCGCCACCTACCCTCCACCCTGTCAGCAGGCGGCAAGTCTGGCTCCGGGTACGGGATCTGGGATAAGCCTGTCTGCTCGTGCCAAGCTACCAAGGGGGTGAGCAGGGGTTATCTTGGCGTGTGACTCCCTTGCCCTGACTAGAATGGTGGTTTCTGCCTTGCTTTGGCGTCAGCCTTAGCCAAGCAGAAATAGCCAGTTCTAACAGTGTGTATACATATATATATGTATACATATAATCATATATACATAAATACATATATATATGTGTATATATATATATATTATGGCTGCGGTGCTGGGCGAAAAGGAACAATAAAATATTTCAGCACGCAATTGGGTTCGCCTCGTCTCTATTGGAAACAAATTCCTGGTGGTGTGAGACGAGTACAAGGAATATATATATATATATATATATATATATATATATATATATATATATATATATATATATATATATATATATATACATATATATATATATATATATATATATATATATATATATTACCTACTGGCAGTCGCCAGTAGGTAGTTATAGTTAGGATTATTTTCAATACAAAATCTCAACATTCTATTGTGAATAACTTTGGCGCCGGTTGAGGAATCTGCCTGAGAATTTCCTCAAATTTGCCTCGTGGCGCCCCGGTCCTTCTCTAAAGTTTGGGGGGGATTTGTCAAGCGGGGGCCGAGATAAAAGGGGGGTCCCAAAACGTGTTTTCCCCATGTTAATTTCCATATGGCGGTCGACCTCACTTTTAGCCCGAACAGCTGAATGGATTTCCACAAAAATTGGCAAAATTGTAGGGACTGGTAGCCCGATGTGCCTTTGCTATGTCTCAATATATGTGCTCCAGTGGATTTTGAGTAATTTAGGTTAAAAAATATATATATCTATGGCCGCGCTCCGGTACGCGCACCGGGGAGCGCTCCGGGGCGCTACGCAACTTGCGCGCGAAAAGCTGATTGGCTCTCGGGTGTCTGTAAACATTCCAAACAGTCCGGAGCGGCCGCCATCTTGTGTCTCGATAGGATCAAGACACAAGAGGTCGCAAAAACAATGGGGGAAATGACCAAAAGGGGGCAGGGTAGACCCCCGACCCCCTAGGTTTGATGTGGGGGCCATAAAAGAGCCCCGCGGGGCATACATATTTTTTTTTTTTATTTCGCGGGGGAGCGCCTGGTAGGCGCACCGGGGAGCATACCAGGGAGCGTACCAAGGGGAAAAAAGAATGACAGTTTTAAAAAAAAGTAGCTGTTTTAAAAAAAATATATATTTTATATTTTTTTATTTTTATTTAAGTACCTACATGTAGGTACCAATGCAGAGACTTAAATTTAATGTACACCATCTCCTCTGTAGATATCTTACATGTTGTTATAGAAGTTATTGTAGTATATGGAATCCATACCATAGTCTGTCAGGAAAGCAGAAACAGATCCTTTAAGCATTCCCTGAGAAGTCCTAGGGGATCATGGGTAGTCTATCCTGCTCCCTTATGATGAAAAAGAGATGTAAAATACACATTGGAGATAATATAGTGGGAGAAAGGTAGTAACTATGAGTAAACTTACTATGTGACAAAAAAAAGGTGTACAGTATACTATAAGTATCACTTTATAATATAATCATTGTGGTACTACTTCATGAATTACATATAAAAATGAATAAGGTCTCAAACAATTTAAAATTATTAAATATACATTTATTCTTCTGATTCTTTTTCAAAATTTAATAAAACTTCTAACATAATATTGTCCGTAATTTCCTCATAATTATTAGTACATGATTCTATTTGTTCCAAACATTCTATTAACTGTTGGTCCAAAGATTCATCTATGAAATCAAATTCATCTTTTTGTTCTTCTGGATTTTCCACCTTTACTTCGAAAGAAATAACAGTTGATTGTTTTTCTCCTTCCATTTTCTTTCTGAAAATTGCATAAAAATTAACTATATTAGTAGAGTTAAGTTCAGACAGGTACTTCTGAGTTTTTAACAGTGAAGTAATTTTTGGGCAGTGTATGGTTTCAGGCAGGAAGTAGAACTATTAAAAAGTGCATGTGATGAAGCCTAAGTAAATTCATAATTATACCAGAGAAGCCTAACTCAATCCATAATTATAACAGAGAAGTCTATCTGAATCTCTAACTCTTATAGAGGGACAGTATATAACTATCAGAAAATGTTTTCCCAAATTAACTTAAAGTACACAACATAGTTCCCCTTCCAAATTAACAACTTACCTCTTTCAAAGTAGTTGAAGTTTTCTGTCAAAATTCTTTCAAAATGTACCTCAGGTAGTATTAGTCAAAATGGCTGTGTTTCCCTCTCATTTTTCATATATATTCATGTTCTTAACCAATCAAATGTCAGCACATAAAAGTACAAAATGTAAGTAACATTTTAATTGGTTGTAAATTCCAACTCTTGCATATGTGTTTTTGTCATGTAATTTACCTCAGGATATTTAGACAGGGCTACAGCCTAAATGGCTCAATGGAATACCACCACATTTGGGAAAATGGTAGGGACTGCTATGTAGTAGGGCCTATTCTATAATTGGTGAAAGTGTCTCCAGTGGTTTTTAAGAAAATTAACTTCCCACATTTTTTGGGAGCGCTTACCGGTGTGCGCTCCGGTACGCGCACCGGGAGTGCTACGGGAGTCCGCCATTTTGTGTTTCGGTACAATTGAGACACAAGATGGAGGACAAACAACGTTGGGAATGGGTAGAAGGGGGCATGGTAGACAGCCCCTGACCCCCTAGGTTTTCTTAGGGGGGCTTAGGAGGCCTATATAGGCCAAAAAAGAAATATTTTTAAAAAAAATATTCGCGGGGGGAGCGCCCGGTACGCGCACCGGGGAGCGCATCGGGAAGCGTACCCGGAAGCGTACTTTGGTGAAAAATAGTGAAAAAAGTTAGAGTAAAATAATCATTTTGAGTGATCAGAGGTAGGGTAGCCCTGAAAAGAGCTTTTGGGTTCTGTGTCTGATTTAGGTACCTACAAGTATGTTCCAATGCACAGTCTTAAATTCAGGAGGAATATTCTATTCCCCTCATCTGAGAAGTGCACACCATCACCTCTGTAGATATCTTGCATGTTGTAACGCAAGTTATTGTTGTATATTGAACCCATTCCATAGTCTCTCATGTAAGCAGAAACAGATTTATTCACATGTTTCCGTGCTTTCTCAAATTGTGGACAACATTGGTTGGACCAGTTCCTTTTCTGTCTTTGACATATATTGGAATATACCAAGGCAGTTTGTGGAAAAAGTGTCATCAATTGACCAAAGGTGTCCTTTAAAAGCCTTTCCAGACCTACCCAAGTCAAAGTGCCCAAGTCATTTCCACCACAGTGCACTATTAAGAGGTCAGGGTTTGGCAGATGCAAAAAAGTTTTCACCAATGGTATCAATTGGTGACATTTCAATCCTCTCTGGCCAATCCACTTGATTTCCACATTTGATAAATCAAGGTTGTGAACATTTTAGCTAGCTGCATACCTTTGAGCCCAGTGGATGTAGCTTTGTCCAATAATCCAGACAGAATACATTGTGAGAGATGGTTCTGGTGCAGTCAGATGAAGTGTGGGAATGAAATGGCAGTTGGAACAGTAGGAGTTTACAAAAAAATTATTGTGGAGTTTCCCTGCTCTTGAATCACAAGCAATGATTGGTGGATTTAGATAGTTGAAAACTAAAAGTTAGGGTGCATGGTTGTGTTTTGTGAAAGAAGCAATTTGAATGGTTAAGAAAAAGTCAATTAAAGCAATAATGCACCGGATAAGCTGGTGTATTGAGAGGTCAAACATCCTTGCTGACTTCATTTGCAACATTGTAGAATACACTTTTGAACCTGAGAGTTCAGTAAGGAGGGAGTTGCTATGGTAACAGGTAGAAAGGTCTGAGGGGGGGGGAAGGGTGTTGGTTTGAAAATAGTGAGGGAAGAGTTTTGATTGGTTGAAATGAGGCATATGTGTGTAGAATTAGAGGTTTTCTGTGCCAGTCATGGTTGCAGTGTCTTGAGTGCATACCTTTTGCTCTGAAAAATTGGTGTGTGTGTCTGACACTGTTCTCAATCTCCCAAAGCATTTGTAAAGGTAAGTAATGATTCATTTAATTTAGATATAGACTTGTTTGCTCTATGGAGAAGATTTGGAAGCAGATAGTGAAGTTTCAGTAGTGAAATTGAATGCTTGTACATAGGACCTGTGCTGTGTTTGTAAAATGTTATTTAAAAAACGATTTTGGGGTAAATGAATGGTTTTTATATTTTTGAGAAGGAATTAATAGTGTCTGCCTCATTAAATAAATATGTTTGAACCTTTCACAATGATGTCACCTGCGTTACCTCAGATTAGGAAGCAGATTGAGCTTCTTTCTGGTTGGTTTGTATCATGTTTTTTGATAATGCTTGGTAAATAGATTTTGCTGCATAGAGGAATTGTATTATGTTAAATTGAGAAGTTTCACTAGTGACATGGAATGCTTGTACATAGGACCTGTGCCGTGTTTGTAAAATGTTATTTAAAAAATGATTTTGGGGTAAATGCATGGCTTTTATATTTTTGAGAAGGAATTAATAGTGTTTGCCTCATTAAATAAATATATTTGAACCTTTTAGAATGATGTCACCTGCATTACCTCAAATTAGGAAGTAGATTGAGATTCTTTCTTGTTGGTTTGTGGCATGTTTTTTGGAAATGCTTAATATTAACATATGCAAGATAGAGGAATTGTCTTTTGTGAAATAGTGAAGTTTCAGTAGTGAAATTGAATGCTTGTACATAGGACCTGTGCTGTGTTTGTAAAATGTTATTTAAAAAACGATTTTGGGGTAAATGGATGGCTTTTATATTTTTGAGAAGAAATTAATAGTGTTTGCCTCATTAAATAAATATATTTGAACCTTTTAGAATGATGTCACCTGCGTTACCTCAAATTAGGAAGCAGATTGAGATTCTTTCTTGTTGAATTGTGGCAAGTTTTTTGGAAATGCTTGATATTAACATATGCAAGATAGAGGAATTGTCTTTTGTGAAATAGTGAGGTTTCAGTAGTGAAATTGTATGCTTGTACATAGGACCTGTGCTGTGTTTCTTAAATGTGATGCGAAAAACGATTTTCGGGCAAATGAATGTTTTTTACATTTTTGAGAAGGATTAAATAGTGTAGATGAGGTGATGCTTGTCCAGGGGTGTAGATGAGGTGAGGTCTGTCCAGGGGTGCAGATGAGGTGAAGTCTTTTCAGGGTTGCAGATGAGGTGAGACTTGTATAGGGGTGCAGAGGAGGCGAGGCCTGTGTTCAAGAGTGTAGTGGGCGAGAAGCCTGTCCTGGGGTGCAAAGGAGGTGAGGCTTGTGTCTAAGAATGCAGTGGGGGAGAGGCTTCATGAAGTCTAGTCCACTGCATTCTTAGACACAGGCCTCACCACCTCTGCTCCCCTGGACAGGCTTCACCTCCTCTGCTTCTGGACAGGCCTCACCTCATCTGCACAAACTGCTTCCTAATCTGAGGAAACACAGGTAAAACGTGCAATCATGTACACAGTATCAAAACCTTGTGAATAATGTAAAAGCAATTCATGTGCTGTAAATCAACAGCATAGGTCATATGTACAAGTATTTCATTATACTACTGACACCTCACTTTTTTACAAAATACAATTTCTTTATGCACTAACATTTTTTTCCAAGTATTATCAAGAAATATGACACAAAGGAAGAATAAAAAAGCTTAATGTGTTTCCTAATCTGGTAAATAGATTTTGCTGCATAGAGGAATTGCTCTATGTAAAATTGTGCTGTGTTTGTAAAATGTTAATTAAAAAACGATTTTGGGGTAACTGGATGGCTTTTATATTTTTGAGAAGAAATTAATAGTGTTTGCCTCATTAAATAAATATATTTGAACCTTTTAGAATGATGTCACCTGCGTTACCTCAAATTAGGAAGCAGATTGAGATTCTTTCTTGTTGGTTTGTGGCATGTTTTTTGGAAATCCTTGATATTAACATATGCAAGATAGAGGAATTGTGTTTTGTGAAATAGTGAGGTTTCAGTAGTGAAATTGTATGCTTGTACATAGGACCTGTGCTGTGTTTCTTAAATGTGATGTTCTGAAGCTAGCGATAGCTCTAGGGGAAGAGGCACGCAAAAAAGGCGTAAAACAACATCCAGAAGGGCAGGCTCCCCCACGTGCACACACAAGGGAACATATAAGAAGCTAGTATGGGACTATTCCGCTACCTCCAATATCTATAAAGAAGATGAGAAAGAGACACAAAATGATGGAGGAAAATTGGATTTAATGTTTGCTACATTGAAACAGATACAAATGGAGGCGAGAGCTGAAAGTCGGAGGGCCAGGCATGATACGAAAAAAATCCAAGCCTCAATCAGGAAAATAAATAAAAAGTTTGAAGAAGTGGAGGAAAGAGTAATCGGAGTTGAAGAAAGAACTGGCAGACTAGAGGACGAGGTGACTGATTGGCAATCATCTAGAGAGGAACAGACTAAGATCGTGGAGGACTTACAGTGGAAGGTGGAGGACTTGGAGAATCGCCAGAGGCGTAATAATGCCAGGCTCCTTGGAATAGAGGAAGGGATTGAGGGGCAGGATCCCAGAGGCTTCGTCGTCAAGTTACTAAAGGGAGCCTTCCCAGAGGTGCCATGGAACTGGGAACAAGAAGTGCAGAGAGCCCATAGATATCCACTTTTTGTAAGGAAAACTCACAAAGAAGGCTCAGGGGCTCTACCCAGGGCTATGTTGGTATTTTTTGGCAACTTCCTGGCAAGGCAAGAACTAATGGAGAAAGCCAGGCCTGATGCCAAAAAAACGGTGGAAGGAATAACTTTCTTTGCTAGACCTGACTTCTGTCACATAACAGTGGAGAGACGTTGGAGGCTCAGACAGTTGATCAATGCATTTCAGTCCCAAGGAGCAGAGGCCTACCTAATGTTTCCAGCAAAGTTGAAGGTTATCTCAGCGGGCCGCACTAGAATGTTTTTTTCTGAGATCAAAGCGGGTGAATTTCTGTCAGAGCTAAAAGAGCAAGGGGGTGCCAGAAGAAAATAGTCAGGAAAGGGGGCAGAAGAAGCTCAAAATCAAGTAGATACAATGTTGGATAACTTACTAAGCCTGACAATTAGAAGTAGTATTAGATAAGAGGGGAGGAGAGGGGGAGCGACTCTACAACGCTAAGCGGACACACATAGGTCAGGGATGACCTATTTGCCTGTCACAGGGGGGGAGGGGCAGCAGTTGGGGTGGGGGGGCTTAAAGGGGGGGAGAAGGGAGGGAAGAAGTCACTGGTGGAAGGTGGAGGTGTAAAATGATACAGATTTGTAAAGTTTGCAATGAAGCAGAAAAGAAATGTACAGAAAAAGATAAAAAAGTAGTTGAGGTGTTGGCAAAAGCAAAATTAAAATCATGGCAGTTAGGATAATGACGATTAATATCTGTGGTCTAAATAATAAGGAGAAAAGACAGAAGCTTTCTGCACTGTTGCGATTCTGGAGAATTGATATAACTTGCATACAGGAAACACACGTAGCAGCTGAAGATAAATTCTTGCTTGACCAGATGGGCCTTGAGGTTCTTGCTAGCACAGGACAAGAGGGGAGAAACAAGGGGGTGGCAGTTCTGGCTAGAAAAGGTGCTGTTAAAATTAAAAGGAAAAAAGAGGATCCTGAAGGGAGATGGGTGATGTTAGACATAGAAACAGCCGCAGGAAGATGCACATTGTCCTCACTGTATGGTCCAAATGAAGATGAACCTGAACTATTAGATTTTATTGACAGTGAGTTAGCATTGTGGCCGGAGCCTGTGATCTGCTGCGGGGATTTTAATATTAACGGATTGAATGGTATAATAGACGCGAGTGGAGGCGGGTATCAAGGAAGGAAAAAAAAGGTGCATAAAGCAGTACAAAATCTTGCTCGACACAATGCGCTGGTGGATATATGGCTGGAATTTAACCCTCTAGGAGTAGGCAGCACTTTCTACTCAGCACCACACCAAACAGTAGCCCGACTGGACTACTTCTTTATCTCTAGTTCATTAGTTAGTATGGCTAAAATAGAATGTCTCCCCAGAATAATGTCAGATCATAATCCACTGGTTTTAAGCTTAGCAGCATCACAAAAAGTAGAAAGAATAAACTCGACATGGACGTTTGAGAGAGGATTACTGAAGGAGGAGGAGTACATTATAAGGATGCAAGAATGGATAACCCAATTTTGGGATATAAATAGGTATTCAGCCTCAGCAGATATGGTGTGGGACAGCTTTAAAGCAGGAGTAAGGGGGGAGACACTAAGCTACACCCTGGTAAGAAGTAAAAAGGAAAAGGAGAAGGTGGAAGAGGAGATCAGAACTCTGATGGGCTTGGAAAAAAGGTTAGTAGATGCAATAGAAAAGCAAGACCCTATTGAACAGATCTTAGTGGCTATAGAGGTGCAGAAGTCAGAAACAGGGATCACTTTGGCACAGAAAACAGCAAGGAAATACCTAGCAAATAAAGAGAAATGCTACGAATGTAATGAGAGGGTGGGACATTTGCTCGCAGTTAGAACTAGGCAAACGCTAGCAGCAGGCGAGATTAAAGAAATTAAGGACTGTACTGGGGTAATTGTCAATAAAGTGGAGGAGGTGCAGGAGGTGTTCAGAGGATTCTATGAGAAGCTATATGAGCAAGATAAAAACAACGAAGAGATAGAGGCAAAAAGCTTGGAATACTTAAGGCAAGGTCTACAGGAGGGGCTGAGTATTGAAGAAAGGGATAAACTAGACATGCAGCTAACGGTCCAGGAGATAAGAGATGCGACATTTAGTTTACCATCTGGTAAAGCAACTGGACAAGACCAAATCCCGGTAGAATTCTACAAGACTTTTTGGGATGTGCTAGCCAAAGATATTTGGATAATTTGTTGTTTGGCACAGGGGGGCAGAATAGTTCCTCAATCTTGGGCGGGCGCAGATATAATAGTGATCCTGAAAAAAGAGAAACCCCCCAGCGAACCTGGCTCTTATAGACCGATTACACTGCTTAATGCCGATGCAAAGATATTCTCCAAAGCACTGGCCAACAGACTGAGTAAAGTGATAGAAAGGGTGGTCTCCCCTACACAACATGGATTTATACCTGGCAAAGGAACTACTGAACACACTAGACAGCTGATCACCATTCTGGATGCTGCAGCGGCCTCAGGGGATCCTGTCGCAGCTATCTTTTTGGATGCCGAGAAGGCTTTTGACAGGGTCTCTTGGGTGTACTTATGGAAGGCTATGGAGTGGGCTGGTATAGGTCGAGGATATATAACCGCAATCCAGGCACTTTACAAACACCCTAGTGCTAGGATACGTATTAATAGATCCTATTCCAATGCAGTACAGATCAGACGGGGGACCAGGCAGGGATGCCCAGCTTCACCTTTATTATTCGCGATATACTTAGATCCCTACCTGAGAAGGCTTACACAAAATAGGGGGATTACTCCAGTTATACTACACGAGAAAGAGTATAAATTATTTGCCTATGCAGATGATGTGGCTGTTATAACGCCGACACCAGAGGAGTCATTGATTGAAATAGAACAGGAGGCAAGGAAATTCGGGGAGGTGTCCGGATATTTAATAAACAGGGGAAAAACACAAGTGGTTCAGAACAGACACACTATATTTGCAGATGAAAGAGTTGTCTCAGACACAAAGTATTTGGGTGTTAGGGTGACTGCAGATTTAGAAAAATTAGTAGAGATAAATCTGGAACCATTGCTAGGTAAGGTCAAAAGTAACCTGGAGAGGGTTAACAACTTACACTTGACTCTTATGGGCAGAATTAATTTTATTAAAATGGTTACTTTCCCGAAATTTCTATACTTGTTTAGGGCAATTCCACTCTTTATTGAAGGTATATGGTTTAACAAAATAGAATCAATAGTAAATAAATTAATTTGGGCACAGGGGAAGACACGTAGAGCGTATCGGTTTTTGACATTATCACGAGAGAGGGGAGGTTGGGGAGCACCTGATTTTAGATTTTACTATTGGGCAACAGCTCTACAATATTCCAAAGGATTATTAGGTGGAAGTGCTCAGCAGGAAGAGAGAAAAAGTCCGGCGAATGTATATGAAGCACTGTTAGGAAAGGCGGCAGAAAACGCCTTAGTAACAACTGTGGACTATGCATACTTTAAACATACAAGATTTAAGACTCTGAGTGCGATATATAAAGTCTGGGGAGCAATAAAGAAAAAACTGGGACTGGGAAGGTATAACAGATATCTAAGACTCTATATGAACAATTTTTAGGGACACAGTTATGAAAGAATGGGACGAAAAAGGGATTAAGAAACTGGGGGACTTAATGGACGCAGGAGGAGTATTCTTAACGTTTCAAAACATACAGCACAGGTACAAAATAGCTGGGAATAGTTTTTTTAAATATCTACAAGTGAGGAGCTATTTCCATACAAAAGTGGGGGGAGCAGGAGGGATGACAAGCTGTAGGTTATTGGATTACCTGGGAAGCAGCCTTCTATGTTCAGTAAGACAGTTGTATGCAGAGCTACAGGTCTATAAAACAGATGATAGAGAGAAATATAGTAATAAATGGAGAGAACAAGTAAGAGCACGACCGGAAGACCTACAAAATTCCCTAGACTTTGGTCGAACTATTTTATGCTCAGCTACACTTCAAACCCAACATTACAAAACAGTTTATTCATTATACCACACACCCGCTAGAATTGCCCAATGGGGGGGCTCCACTGGAATAATCTGCCCACGATGCAATTCAACACAAGCTAATATCACACATATGTTCGCACAATGTCCGCAACTATACACCTTAAAATTGGCAATAGAGGAGTTTCTGGATAAATCGTTGGGAATAAAAACCAAACTAACTGAGGAATTGATCATTCTGGGTGTAAGCTTAGAAGAAAATACAACTTATCCAGAATTCCTATTTATGGTTACAGCAGTATACAGGATAATTGTTGCAAAAGCGTGGAAGGAGAAATCAGCACCGTCGTTTCAGATCTGGATAGCAAGATTACTATCTACATATAATTTAGAGAGGGCCATATATGACAGAAAAGGAAGAAAGGCAAAAGCTCTGGGGGGCAAGATATGGTTTCCCATTGATCAATGGAAAAGTAGGAAAAACTAAAAAATGTTGCTTTCTTCACTACTTTTGGTATCAGTTGTGAAATTCGCATGGACTATAAGATTATTAGATATGACGTATGATGTACCATATTCATGTTTAGCGCGAGAATCTGCATATAATTGTTTAAAAACACAAATCTGTATTTGGTGTAAAAGACTATGTAATGATAAAAATATACTGATTGTAACAGAAAAAAGGGGGGGGGGAAATTTGAATAAAGAGATTTAAAAAAAAAAAAAAGAATGTGATGCGAAAAAAGATTTTGGGGCAAATGATTGGTTTTTACATTTTTTAGAAGGAATAAATAGTGTAGATGAGGTGAGGCCTGTCCAGGGGTGCAGATGAGGTGAAGCCTGTTTAGGGTTGAAGATGAGGTGAGGCTTGTACAGGGATGCAGAGGAGGTGAGGCCTGTGTTCAAGAGTGTAGTGGGAGAGAAGCTTGTCCAGGGGTGCAAAGGAGGTGAGGCCTGTGTCTAAGAATGCAGTGGGGGAGAGGCTTCATGAAGTCCAGTCAACTGCATTCTTAGACACAGGCCTCACCATCTCTGCTCCCATGGACAGGCTTCACCTCCTCTGCGCTTCTGGACAGGCCTCACCTCATCTGCACAAACTGCTTCCTAATCTGAGGAAACAAGGTAAAATGTGCAATCATGTAGATATGTTGTAAACTTGTGTTTATATCGTTTGCTTATTGTCATTCCTTTGTTGTTTGCTAATAGTGGTCTATAATGTGTTATTATTTTCTTTACCACAGATTGACATCAACAATTCAAAAGTTTTGGTAATATGCCTTCAAGGCAGAGGAGAAGGAAAGATGCCATACGGAAAAAAACAAAAACAGCAACGGAATACAGCACTCCCCTACAACAAGTACTTCAAATAACACAACAAAAAGCTTGTGGTAAGACAACTAAGGATTTGGAACATATGTAGAGCAAAAAAAAATTTCAATGAGAAAGAGAATACACAGAAGGAGAGAGCAAATTTGAAAAGGAAGGAGAGGCCCCCCAAAAGTGTTACTACTGGACCAGGAGAGAACAGTATGTATAGTAATAGAAGACAAAACCAATTTAGGGACATTCGTAAACGAATGTTTCGTAATAGGGTAATTTTAAATTTGTTAAAAAATATAAAGAAAGGTACACAAAGAGCTGCTTTCTACAAGAAAAAGAAAAGTGTAGAGTAGATTGTTGATCAGGCTTTCGAAGTTAAGAAAAAATTATTTATTTTAGTAATCAATAGAATTAGGATACTTAACAAGGCAATTGATGTTTTCAAATCGAACAGTAGATGGAAAAGAATAATTAATCAGACTCATTTTTGTGAAGTATTTTCAGGAGAATGGATGCATAGTTCAAGTTCTGAGCCATTTTTTAATGAGGAGAGTTACTTTCAGGAGAATGATTTGGTGCATGCAGTTGACACCAGTGGTCGAGCATATGAGGTGAAAGACGGTTGTCTGATGGGAAAAGAGAAACTTGTTTCCAGAGATGCAGAAGAGGTGTTAGCTGATGAAGTTTTATGGAGACATACTAAGGGTCCAGTGTACACATGGAAGTGTAGTAGTATTTGTAGTGTGCAACAGGATTCAATCGATTTGCTTCAAAATTTCTTACGTACATATAGTAAGAAAAGTGTAAAACAGAAAATGAAGATCTTGCAAGAGTTAGATCCTTGCAGAGTGAGAGAAAACACAGGTTTGCATGGGCATTCACTGGCTTGTCTTTCTAGAAAAGTATGTGAGAGTGTTTTTCATCATTTTAGGATGTTAGCAGTGCATCATAATAAAGTGAGGAAATTAGTGAGAAGGTTGTATTATGCAAAAAGTCCAGCACTTAAGCTTAAACAGTTAAACAGTGCTCTTTTGCATGGATCTGAATTAGATGTGAAGAGCATTTGTGAAGAAATTGAGTTTTGTTATTTTGGGGACAAAGAGGACAGTGTAGAAATGGATATAGTAATAAATGGTAATGTGGAAGACAGTGTACTGATTTTAAGTACAGAAAAGTTTGACGAGGAGATTACCAAGTTTAAGGTGAAATCAAGTGAAAGGCCTAATTTTACTTGTGTGTGTTGTTGACGGACTCATTATAAGATTCAGACTAGATTAGTTGATTTATATGCAAAAAGTGAAATGGAAAACAATAGTGAATGGCAGGATTTTGTAACTTATTTGTTAGTGGAGAATTCTTTTGATTTGAGTTCTGATCAGCGTATTTGTAATTATTGTTTTAAAAAATTAAATGAAAACAGAATGCCGGCTAGAGCTGTTCATAATAATCTTCAGTTGGTAGATATTCCTTCTGAATTGATGGATTTAAATACTTATGAATCTATTTTGATTCAAAGTGTCCATCCTTTTCAGGCTATTGTTCGCATGGAGCCTAAGATAGGGATATTGCCTCCTTCAGATTTACAAAGAGGATTAAAGGGAACAGGTGTTTATTTGCCTCTAGATGTCAAGTAAAATATTGATACAATTGGTGTAGAAAGAGTAGAAGAGGATCCTCTGGTTATTCTAGTTAATGGAGTTCCAACAAAGAGTAAGAAAATCTGGCAAGATTTAGTGGATGTTAGGAAAGTCAAAAAGGCAACGTTGTATTTGGTCAAAAACAATGTGTACTACAAACATGTATGTGTTGGAGCAGAAGAAATAGCTACAGAAGAAGACAGTGATTGTTCAGTTGGCCAAATTGAAAAAGTTGATGTGTCCAGAAGTGAAGAAATATATGAACATTAAAGTGTTCATCCTTTGCATTCCAAAGAAGTAATGGGGAATCCAATTGACTTGTTTTAAATGAAAGCAGCAAAAGGAAGTCCCATTAGTGTATGGGAAGGAAGTTTGGAAGCTCGTTGTTTTCCACAGTTATTTCCAGCAGGTCGAGGTGGACGATATGACGATCGACCAGTTCAAATTCCTGCAGCTGAATACCGGACTTTAAGATTATATGCTGAAGATCCAAGGTTTCATCAATGCATTCCGTATTTGTTTCATCTACTGTATGAAAGTGACTAGTCTGGGCTTTCTTATGCAGTGAATCATATACTGAAAAGTGGAGCACATCTGCAAAATGTTTCGGCGAGGGACTTTATGGAGAAAGTCAATCTGCAAGACAGTATTTTGGAATCTCAGTTAATCAATCTCATAGCATGTCAGCGTGGTACAAACGAGTATTTATTCCGTCGTCATGGGGAATTGAAATGTATGCTAAGAAACTTAGGAACTCCTACATGGTTCCTCACTCTTAGCTGTGCTGAGTATGCATGGGACGACTTACTTCAATTTCTATGAGAGGCAAATGGAAACATACAAAATATAGAATTCAAAACACCTGGAGAACTGTGTTCTTTGGATCCAGTGAATGTATGCAGATATTTCAATCAGAGATTTGAAGCTATGATGTCTTTTATTACCAACAAAAAAAATCCCCTTGGAGACGTTTTGGATTTCTTTTGGAGGAAGGAGTATCAAGCAAGAGGTACTCCTCACATACATACATATGTTGTTATGGATTAAAGATGCACCCAAATTTGGAACTGATTCGGATGACACAGTGATGAGTTTCATTGAAGAGTATTCAACATGTGCTATTCCCAAAACTACTGAAGGAAACAATTTAAGGCAACAAGTTTTACGCTTTCAATCCCATCGTTGTGGAAAGTACTATCGTCGAAAATTCAGAAACAAGGACAAGTTCTACACAAAATGTCGTTTCGCGTTTCCATGACCAGTGATTTCTAAAGGAAGAGTAAATAATTTGATGTCTTCTCTGCGACATACTGTGATGGGGAAATCACCAAAAAATACATACAATTTAAAAAGAAACGAAGAGTCCAAGTATATTAACTACTACAACCCAGTGATTTTGTCCATGTGGAATGCTAACATGGATATTCAGTTCGTTGCTGACAACTCTATTGCTGTGGCTCGATATGTGAAGTCTTACATTACAAAAAAAAGAAAAGACAGAACTGAAGGAAATGTGGGAGGACATTTCACATGAAAAGAATGCAAGTAAAAAATTATACAGTTTCAGTCTGAAGATGTTATTGCATCGAGAAATTGGAGCATATGAATGTTCTGATCGGTTATCATCTGCAAGTCTCTATGCCACATCTAGAACAATCATTTGGGTGAGTCTAGGTCTTGCTGCAACACGAAACCGAGTTTTGAAATCTGTACAAGAAATTGAGTATTTGGCGGAGAAAGAACCAAACAGTACAGATATTTTGAAGACAATCATGTTGGATACATACTATCCAAATAGAAGTACTCACCTTGAGAACACTTGTTTGTATGAAGTTCTGTAAAACTATAGTT
Organism: Lissotriton vulgaris; assembly: GCF_964263255.1. Classification (NCBI taxonomy): domain Eukaryota; kingdom Metazoa; phylum Chordata; class Amphibia; order Caudata; family Salamandridae; genus Lissotriton; species Lissotriton vulgaris. The sequence goes on from NW_028250399.1 coordinate 25,461, forward strand.
ATAAGAGGAACATCACAGAAGATATCAATAATGGAAAATATGCTGTCATTGGGTATGAAGGATGTCTAGTGAAGCAGAGAAAAGGACATTTGATTAATCATCGAAAATTGAGTTGCGAGTCCAGACAAAAGAGAATTTTACTATTAAGCTATTTTGGAACTCTTTAAGCCATGGCGTACAGAAGAGGAACTACTTGGAGATTTTCTCTGTTACGAAGATTCTTTTAATGCAAGCAAGGATACCATAGAATGTCCTGTTTTTCCAAATTATCTGCAAATGTTGAACAAAGAAATACAGCAAGAAGCCACAATTGCTGAAGAGATTGCTAGAGACAGTTCTCAAGACAGTCAGAGTTCTACTTCATTGAGTCAGGATCCACTAGGAGGACCAATTATCCAAAATGAAGCTGCCACTGCCATGGATGAGGTGGAAAGAGCTATGAAACAAGCTCAAGAGGATGTAGTTAACTTAGAAGATTTGGTAAAGCAACTAAACATTGAGCAGAAAAAGATCTAAGATGAAGTCACAGAACAGATTGAACATGGATTCAGACATGAGAAAAAAGAGTGCTCATGTACATCATTTATACCTGTCCGACTGTACGTAAGTGGAGAAGCAGGAACAGGAAAAAGTTTTCTGATTAAAGCAATTGCAACTTATCTGCAGAAAAGGACTGAATCACCGCTGTCTTGTGTTGTAACTCCTCCAACTGGACTGGCAGCACATAACATTAAAGGGATTACTCTACATCGTTTACTGATGCTGCCAGTTGAGCATGATAATAAATTGCATTACAACAAGTTATCTGGAGATGTGTGTTCTGAAGTTTCCAGAGTCATGAAGAAAATGAAACTTCTTATCATTGATGAAGTAAGCATGGTCTCAAATCTAATGCTTGCTTTTGTGCATTTGAGAATGCAAGAAATTCTTAGAACAGAGTATGATGTGTTATTTGGAGGAAAACACATTATTGTTTTTGGAGATCTATTGCAGTTGACTCCAGTAAAAGGACAACCAGTGTTTAAAATGCTTACACATGAAGATACCAGGAAGTCCCTTGGAAGCATTGGAAACGTTAATATATGGTTAAATTTCAAATATGCAGAACTGTTTCAAAATATGGGACAGGCAAAGGATGAAGATTATAAAAAAATTCTACAAGATATAAGAATCGGAAAAGTAAGCGAGCATGGGAAAGAAACTTTACATGCACGATTAATTTCAAATATGTATAAAAATGAAAACATTCTTCCAGAGAATATTTTTTGAAAAATTACTGAGAAGAAATCTGGAATATGTTTGATGCCAACTCTGCAAGAATGTTCCATCTTCAACAACAAAATGTTAAAGTTAGAAAATGAAGAGATTGTGAAACTAGAAGCAATAGATAAAATTGAGCATATGGGAGCAACAATTCTTTTGTCAGAAAATTTGAAATCAAAATTGAATTCATTAGAGAAGAGTATATCTAAAACAGCTGGTTTTGAAAAGACTCTGAATGTGTGTTTTAATTGTCGTATTATTTCGAGAAGGAATTTAAATGTTGAATGAGGTCTGGTAAATGAAACAATGGGTAATGTTGTTGATTTTGTGAATTATAGAAATAGAGATGGAATTGAATTTTTAAAAATTAAATTTGATGGCATTGAGCAAGTACAATAAATCAGTTGTTGTTCTGCTAGATTTTTGCTTGTAAATGACTTATATGTTCGCCGAAAACAGTTTCCTGTTTGTTTGGCATATGCGTTGACAATTCATAAATCTCAAGGTTTAAGTGTAGATAGTGCTTTGGTGAATATTGGAAGTTCTGTGTTTAAAGAAGGTATGGCATATGTGGCATTATCACGAGTCAGAACTTTATCAGGATTGTACTTGATTAAGTGTGATGAGACAAAGATTTGTGCAGATCTAGATTGTGTTAAAGAATACAATAGGTTAAGAAGAGAGTATGCTCCACATTTGCCACAATATCATCTGTTTGAAAAACATGTGTTAGGCCGAAAAAGAAGAAATGAGAATAATTGTAGTAGCAAAAAGACAAAAAGTAGATGAAAATGTAATTGAAAACAGAAAGAAAAAGGATTCTGATGAAAATGTTGTTGGATTTCAGTTTGAAAACAGTTCTGGTGTCATTTGCTATGCTAATGTAGTGGTTAATGTTGTTTTTTTTCTTCAAACTTTACAAGAACAGATTGTTGAAAATCGGGATCAAAGATTGTGCGGTTTATTGAATTCTGTGTTTGAGAAATGTAGCAGTGATAGAACAAAAATAGAAAGTGTTACAGAAATTCGAAATATTTTAGACATATGTTCTGGTCAAGAAAAATTTTCACAGAACATTCAGCAGGATTGTCAGGAATTTTTAATGTATATGTTTGGTGCTTTGGAAGATGAAGGTGTAGATGTAGAAAATCTTTTTAGCCTTTCTTATCAATGGCAGCATGACTGTGACAATTGTAGTTTATCAAGTACTACTAGAATAGACACTGAAAGATTTATATATTTGACTTTACCAGACTGCAAATCAGTGTCATTTAATAATCTAGTTAAAGCAGCTGATCAAAATATGGTGTGTACCCAATGTAAGTGTCCAATGCTGTCCACATTATTTATACAAACTTATGGTCAGTATGTCATTTTAGTATTCCAATGATGTAGACCTGATGGAACTAAATTGACAGCTTGTATCAAAAATGTTGTGGCTTCTCAATTATCAATTTCAGGAAGAACCTTTGCAACTGTAGCTATTCTTTATCATGACGGTCCTTCGACAACATCAGGGCATTATACAGCTTATTTAAAATGTCAAAAAGGTTGGACTTACTGCAATAATTCTCATTTGACTTACAAACAACATTTGCCTTTTGACTTAAAAAATTCTTACCTAGTGTTTTTAAAACCAAAGTGTAAGTAAAGGTAATTGGCCTATGAAGACTTGAGCAGTTAATAAAAGTTAGTCTAATGTTTAAAATTATTTTGTGAGTAAAAGTGATCAACACAATGTAAAAAATCCAGTTCTCATATAAGTACTGTAAGTGGATCTCATAGTAAGTGATATCAGTATTATAGGAAATGTTGAACATGATTGATCAAAAAAGGGAATATGAACATTTAAACATTGTGAAAATGTCATATGAGCTTTTCTTTCAAAACATCGGGTAAACGGTAATTTCAGAGTTTTATTTGAGAAATATAAAAACATACTCATATATCTGACACTATTTTGCCGTAAGGAAAGTTGAAGGTATGAGCAAAGAGTCATAACTTAACACAAGGAGGAAAATGAAAACGTTGAGAATTATTTCAGATGTTCTTAAATCTTTTGTTATAGAAAGTCGACGAAATGGAAATTTAAAAGAACAGCAGAATATTTTCAAAACAAAAAGGACCTTCACGATCTACTATTTGGCCTCAAGGAAAAGTAAGTGAATGAAAGATTAGTGTACATATATGATTTGTAAGTTTATATGGGTTTTTTAAAACACAATCTTTTAGATTGTCTTTTTTTTCCGCTGTCATATAAGGAATAGTTTGAACTCACTGTTTTTAGTGAAATTCAATATATTCTGAGAACAGCAAAAATAAACTATCTAACATGTTGTACAAGTTATTCTATAGTTTGTATTGTGTAATTTATTTTGTATTCCCATTGTCTCACATTCACTTTCCTTTTTCCACCCTTTTTCAGCTCTTTTTAATCACTTACACTGCCTTTCTCTCACATTGTTTCATCGCTGTTCCTTTACTACACTTATTTCACAACCACTCAATCCCATTTCAACTGTCTGCATTTCCTCTCTCCCCTGCACCACTTTTCAGCTTTTTCACATTCTCTCAGTACCACTGCTTTAGTCCTCTTCCCCTCTCTTTCCTTCTTTTGCTCCTTTACTCTTTTTCCTTTATTAACTCATTGTACTGCACTTCACTCAGTCCTTCCCTTAGTCCTTCTGTGTACTTACTTCCTCACTACTTTTCCCTCTACCCTTCTATATTAACCTCACTCCCTTCATCCCTTCACTTTGTGACTCCCCTTCACTCACTCTCAGTCATCTTCCATTCCTCTTTCTTGTAAATTGATCCTCAATCAGACTCCTTTCCCTTTCACTCTTTCCCCCCTTACTTACTCCTCTGTCCTGATTTAGTTTTGGTATCTCACATTCGTTTAGTATCTTACTTACCTTCAGTAATTTGCTCTCCTTCTATTTCTTTTTCCTTCTTTTTGTCCTTCTACATTACTTTATTTCCGTTTCTGTATCCTTCACTCTTGCTTTATTTCTTAGTACACTTTTATGATTTTTTACCTCTTGACCTGTCTCTTCTATTTTAAAATATATATTTTACTAATTATAACTTTTTTTTTCTTTTGTCTTTCACAAAGTGTAGTTTAAACATGCAATTAAGTTTACATTAATTATATGGTAAGTGTGACTAAACAAATGTAGTTTGTCATCACCCTTTGCTTTAACCTCACTACTTTTCTCTCACCCTACCTCACCCCTGTTTCCTTACTCTGCTTCCCTCACTTATTCTTATCCTCTATGTTTACTTCTCTTTTCCTTACTTTCCTACCACATTAAACTTCTTTCAGTCTCCCTGCTTACCTACACTCCCTCACTTACCTTTTTTTCTGGTTCACTCAATCCCTTTCTGTCATTCCTTCCTTTACTCTGTCTGTCCTTTCTCTCTGTTACTTCCCATGTCTTTCCTTTTCTCAGTTACTTCCTCTAACACCTTTTCTCTGTCTTACTATCTATTACACAGTCCCTTTGTGTTCCTCCGTCAAGGTCTGTTTCTCTTAACACCACTCTCTCTGTCCCTTTTCTTCATGCTCACTCCTTCATAATTTTTTTTCTTTTTTTTGTTGGGTGCGCTACCTGGACGCGCCCCGGTACGCGCACCGGGGCGCGCCGGAATACTGCACACACCAGTGAGGGCCCCGGTACGCGCACCGGGAGCGCTCCAGGGCAAAAAAATAAAATAAAATATGAATAAACATAAAAAAATAGTATTCCATAAATATACAATATAGAATTCATTATTTTAAAAAATATTACATTTCATAGCTATAGAAATTTGCTATTAAAAAACCTTTGAAATTCACTGAAAAAACCATAGGTTTCACACCAGTTATAGTTAGGAATTAGCATTTTAAAAACCTATGAAATTCACTGAAAAAACCATAGGTTTCACACCAGATATAGTTAGGAATTAGCATTTAAAAAACCTATTAAATTCACTGAAAAAACCATAGGTTTCACACCAGATATAGTTAGCTGGAAATTTTACTGACATAAAACCATTGAAATTCCACGTTATAGGTACTTGGACTCACTATAACTTGCGCGCCTGCAATGCACTGCTGATGACGTCACATATTACATCACTCATGACATGGTCAGTGACATCACTCATGACATCACTGATGACACCATCCTTGTGACAGAGTGACAGACCTCCTTTCAGTGTAATGTAACCCTCGAAAAACATATTCAAAAATAGAAACTAATATTTTCTTAAAAATAGAGATACCCATACCAGTTACAACAACCAATTCAGTAATTCCACCTTCTATATACACATCCTCTCATTCACCAACAGTTCTATATAGTCACTCATACATATACTCACTCATCATATGTAGTAATACACATATACATCCTGTTACACACCAACAGTCATCCAAAAGTTACTCACACACATATTCACACATGCAAATAAACTATTGAATATCCATTTATTTGCATACAGAACTATACACACACTACGACCTTACTTCTAAGGAAACTTACACATACTTACTCTCTTAAACAATCACTTATAGAAACACATACTTATTTAAACAGAAACTCTTTCAATCTCTCACTCTCACATATACTCACTTATATACATCAATACTCACATATACTAGATGAAAACATATGTACTTACTCATAAAGACACTAGTGAGGCAGGCATTCACTCACTAACACACACATATACACACTCATCCACCCATACAGTCCTGCACATAGGCTGTCTTCAAAACACATACAAACAGTGAGTCAGTCACCAACCCATGCAGCCACCTATACACAAAGTGAAACACTGATACATATATTTCAATATTTAAAAAGTACTCGCTAATATATGTATTCAAGATATTTTTTATATGTCAGTTAACCAATCAATATTTTATAAAAAATAAACAACCATTTACACACTTTTTTAAACATTTATTCGTCCATCTACCTTTACAAAGACATATGAAAAACAATTTAGATTTTTCAGAAAGACACACATTCACTGGCTGGTGTCATCAGTGATGTCATGAGTGATGTCACTGACCATGTCATGAGTGATGTAATATGTGACGTCATCAGCAGGGCATTGCAGGCGCGCAAGTTATAGTGAGTCCAACTAACTATAACGTGGAATTTCAATGGTTTTATGTCAGTAAAATTTCCATCTAACTATAACTGGTGTGAAACCTATGTTTTTTTCAGTGAATATATATATATATATATATATATATATATATATATATATATATATATATATATATATATATATATATATTCACTGAAAAAACCATAGGTTATAGACCATATATAGTTAGGGATTAGCATTTAAAAAACCTTATTTTATTTGCACAAAACCATTGAAATTCCATATATAGTTAGTTGCACTAACTATATATCGCGGACCCGCAATCCACTGCTAATGATGTCACATATTACATCATTCATGACATGGTCAGTGACATCACTGATGACATCACTGATGACATCTCAAATGACATCACTGATGACATCACTGATGACATCTCAAATGACATCACTGATGACATCACTGACATCTCATTTGACATTACTGATTACATCACTGATGATATCATTTATGTGATAATACATCTTCAGACTCTAATATAACCTTTGATACACTCAGTGTAAACAGGCACTCACAGACTGTCACACATCCATGGAGTTACTCACACACCTATTCAGTCATGCAAAGAATCAATCACATCTCCATTTCCTTAACTATACAGTTATACACACCTTACTTATTCAAACATATACTAACACATATTTACTCTCTTATACAATCCTTGATACAAGTTCACAATGATTCATACAGCCACTCTCACATTCACTGGCTCTTATGCACAGTTATTTATATATGTCAACTCTCACATGTACTGTGTTTTACATATGTACTTACTTTGACATGTAGCACTGAGATATCCATTCACTCACCAATACACTCATGCACACAGTCAACCAGCCATACAGCTGTTTCCACATGCACTTTTGAAACCATACATCTAGTGAATCAACTGCTCACACATCTATGCACAGAGTCATACACCTCCCAGCCACCCACACACACACTCAGTCTCCCATACAAATACTTGGGCAACCAATCAATAACCCATATAGTTACTCATATAGTTACTCATATAGCTACTTATCAACACATGCAACAGTTTACAGAACAACAGACATAATGATGCACAAATTAAGACAGTTTAGTCACTAAACCATGCACTCAGTGAGACACATTTAATCACTCACTCATACAGTCAGTCATGCACCTACTAAATCCTTCATCCAGACACTTATACATCCACTCATTCTTCAATATGTAAGACATATTTTAACTTTACAGAAACATACAGTCACTGGATGTTGTCATCAGTGATGTCATCAGTGATGTCATTTGAGATGTCATCAGTGATGTCACTGACCATGTCATGAATGATGTAATATGTGACATCATCAGCAGTGGATTGCGGGTGCGCGATATATAGTTAGTGAAACTAACTATATATGGAATTTCAATGGTTTTGTGTGAGTAAAATAAGGTTTTGTAAATGCGAATCCCTAACTATATCTGGTCTATAACCTATGGTTTTTTCAGTGAATTTTCAAGGTTTTGTAAATGCAAATTCCTAACTATATATGGTCTATAACCTATGGTTTTTTCAGTGAATATATATATATATATATATATATTACCTACTGGCGATAGCCAGTAGGTATATATAGTTAGGATTTTTTTCCTATGGGACTTTTGAAAATTCTATGTCTAATAACTTTGGCGTTTGTGGACGGAATCGGCTGAAATTTTCAGGAAAATGGCACATTTTGTTTCTGAGCAGCTCCTGAAAATTTGGGGGGGGTTCGTCAAGGGGGGGCCGAGAAAAAAGGGGGGTCCCAAAACGCGTTTTTCCCATGTTAATTTCCATAGGGCGGTTGGACTCACTTTTAGCCCGAACGGCTGAATGGATTTCCACGAAACTTGACAAAATTGTAGGGACTGTTAGCCCGATGTGCCTTTGCTAGGTCTCAATATATGTGCTTCAGTGGATTTTGAGAAATTAACGTTTAAATCAAGATATATATCTGTAACAGCGCTCCGGGCAGCGCTCCGGTTCGCGAACTTTTCGCGTATCGGAACTTTGCAAAGCGAAGCTGATTGGCTCTCCGGTGTCTGTCAACATTCTAAACAGTCCGGTGCGGCCGCCATCTTGTCTCTCGGTAGGATCGAGAGACAAGAGGAGGCCAAAACAAAGGGGGAAATGAAGGAAAGGGGGCAAGGTAGACCCCTCCTGACCCCCTGGGATTGATGAGGGGGATATTATAGAGCCACGCCGGGCCCAAAAAAAAAAAAAAAAATCCGATTTTTTCGCCGTAGAGACGCGTCTTGGTTCGCGAACCGGGCAGCTAACCGGGCAGCTAACCGGGAAGCTAACCGTCAGTGTAACCCAAAAAAAAAAAAAAATCAGATTTTTTCGCCGTAGAGACGCGTCTTGGTTCGCGAACCGGGCAGCTAACCGGGCAGCTAACCGGGAAGCTAACCGGCAGTGTAACCCAAAAAAAAAAATCCGATTTTTTCGCCGTAGAGACGCGTCTTGGTACGCGAACCGGGCAGCTAACCGGGCAGCTAACCGGGAAGCTAACCGGCAGTGTAACGGGAGTCTGAGGAGTAGCTGATTGGCTGTCAATATTGTAAACAGTCCGGAGCGGCCGCCATCTTGTCTCTCGGTAGGATCGAGAGACAAGAGGAGGCCAAAACAAAGGGGGAAATGAAGGAAAGAGGGCAAGGTAGACCCCTTCTGACCCCCTAGGATTTATGAGGGGGATATTATAAAACCACGTGGGGCCAAAAAAAAACAAACAAAAAAATCCGATTTTTTCGCCGTAGAGACGCGTCTTGGTACGCGAACTGGGCAGCTAACCGGGCAGCTACCGGGAAGCTAATCGGCAGTGTAATGGGAGTCTGAGGAGAAGCTGATTGGCTGTTATCATTGTAAACAGTCTGGAGCGGCCGCCATCTTGTCTCTCTGTGGGATCGAGAGACAAGAGGTGGAAAAAAAAAAGGTGTAAATGAATGAAAGGGGTAAGGCAGACCCCTCCTGAACCCCTAGGATTGATGAGGGGGCTATTAAAGTTCCCTGGGGGGTGAAAAAAAAAAATTGCGATTTTCGCGGTAAAGGTGCTCCCTGGTACGTTAACCGGGCAGCTAACCGGCAGCGTAACGGGAGTCCGACATATTGTGTTTTTTGAACGTTTGTGATATGTGCACGTGTGGATTTTGTCTAATTAAGGTTAAAAAATATATATATATCTTTAAGCGTGTTCTGGCGCGCTTACGTTTTGGGTTTGGTTTGCGCTGCAGAGACGATACGTCACGGTTATGCGATGCATCATGAGGCGTCTCACGGGCTACGTGATACGTCACTTAATAAAGAATATATTTTACAGCTATAGATATTAGCTTTTAAAAAACCAATGAAATTCACAGAAAAAACCATAGGTTATAGACCATATATAGTTAGGAATTTGCATTTACAAAACCTTGAAAATTCACTGAAAAAACCATAGGTTATAGACCATATATAGTTAGGGATTAGCATTTAAAAAACCTTATTTTATTTGCACAAAACCATTGAAATTCCATATATAGTTAGTTGCACTAACTATATATCGCGGACCCGCAATCCACTGCTAATGATGTCACATATTACATCATTCATGACATGGTCAGTGACATCACTGATGACATCACTGATGACATCTCAAATGACATCACTGATGACATCACTGATGACAACAGCCAGTGACTGTATGTTTCTGTAAAGTTAAAATATGTCTTACATATTGAAGAATGAGTGGATGTATAAGTGTCTGGATGAAGGATTTAGTAGGTGCATGACTGACTGTATGAGAGAATGATTAAATGTGTCTCACTGAGTGCATGGGTTAGTGATTAAAGTGTCTTAATTTGGCAATCAATATTTATGTTCTTCTGTAAACTGCTGCATGTTTAAATCAGTAGCTATATCAGTAACTATATGGGTTATTGAATGGTTGCCCAAGTATTTGTATGGGAGACTGAGTGTGTGTGTGGGTGGCTGGGAGGTGTATAACTCTGTGCATAGATGTGTGAGCGGTTGATTCCCTAGGTGTATGGGTTCAAAAGTGCATGTAGAAACAGCTGTATGGACAGTTGACTGTGTGCATGAGTATATTGGTGAGTGAATGGATATCTCAGTTCTACATGTCAAAGTAAGTACATATGTAAAGCACACTCCATGTGAGAGTTGACATATATAAATAACTGAACATAAGAGTCAGTGAATGTGAGAGTGGCTGTATGAATCATTGTGAACTTGTATCAAGGATTGTATAAGAGAGTAAATATGTGTTAGTATATGTTTGAATAAGTAAGGTGTGTATAACTGTATAGTTAAGGAAATGGAGATGTGATTGATTCTTTGCATGACTGAATAGGTGTGTGAGTAACTCCATGGATGTGTGACAGTCTGTGAGTGCCTGTTTACACTGAGTGTATCAAAGGTTATATTAGAGTCTGAAGATGTATTATCACATAAATGATATCATCAGTGATGTAATCAGTAATGTCAAATGAGATGTCAGTGATGTCATCAGTGATGTCATTTGAGATGTCATCAGTGATGTCATCAGTGATGTCATTTGAGATGTCATCAGTGATGTCATCAGTGATGTCACTGACCATGTCATGAATGATGTAATATGTGACATCATTAGCAGTGGATTGCGGGTCCGCGATATATAGTTAGTGCAACTAACTATATATGGAATTTCAATGGTTTTGTGCAAATAAAATAAGGTTTTTTAAATGCTAATCCCTAACTATATATGGTCTATAACCTATGGTTTTTTCAGTGAATATATATATATATATATATATATATATATATATATATATATATATATATATATATATATATATATATATTCCTGAAGGTTGCCCTTGCAATGAGGACGCCACTCCACAACCAGAGGTCAATAAAGTGGTGCAGCAGCGCGAGGGACTAAATGGAAGTTTGATCGGTGTGCTGACAACGTGCCTCTGAGGAAGGAGAAAGTAAGCTCCGAAATGCATTAGGCAAATGGGCACAATCTGTCGGAGTTGCACTCCGGTTTTTGGAAATAAAGGGTTGTTACCTGACAGCTGGAGGAGTGCGCCTCTCATTGCAGGGCGTTTTTCTGAAGGAAGATAATATGCGGCAGGTCCAGCCGCAGAGAGATCGCACCACTCCCTGGTTTCTCATCTGGGGCTCGTCTTACTGGCACTGCCCAGGACTGTGACGGCGCAGCTGTGTTCTTGGATTAAAAAACCGGATTGTAACCCCGAAGCCCACTGGAGGGTAAAAAGCAGTCCATAAAAAATATTGTGCAGCACACAAGCCACTGGAGGCGAATAATTGAAATCCTGCACTATAAGTCCCAGCGTGCACCTCAGCAAAATGGACACACCGGAGGTCAATAAAGTGGTGCAGCAGCGCGAGGGACTAAATGGAAGTTTGATCGGTGTGCTGAGAACGTGCCTCTGAGGAAGGAGAAAGTAAGCTCCGAAATGCATTAAGCAAATGGACACAATCTGTCGGAGTTGCACTCCGGTTTTTGGAAATTAAGGGTTGTTACCTGACAGCTGGAGGAGTGCGCCTCTCATTGCAGGGCGTTTTTCTGAAGGAAGATAATATGCGGCAGGTCCAGCCGCAGAGAGATCGCACCACCCCCTGGTTTCTCATCTGGGGCTCGTCTTACTGGCACTGCCCAGGACTGTGACGGCGCAGCTGTGTTCTTGGATTAAAAAACCGGATTGTAACCCCGAAGCCCACTGGAGGGTAAAAAGCAGTCCATAAAAAATATTGTGCAGCACACAAGCCACTGGAGGCGAATAATTGAAATCCTGCACTATAAGTCCCAGCGTGCACCTCAGCAAAATGGACACACCGGAGGTCAATAAAGTGGTGCAGCAGTGCGAGGGACTAAATGGAAGTTTGATCGGTGTGCTGACAACGTGCCTCTGAGGAAGGAGAAAGTAAGCTCCGAAATGCATTAGGCAAATGGACACAATCTGTCGGAGTTGCACTCCGGTTTTTGGAAATAAAGGGTTGTTACCTGACAGCTGGAGGAGTGCGCCTCTCATTGCAGGGCGTTTTTCTGAAGGAATATATATATATATATATATATATATATATATATATATATATATATATATATATATATATATATATATATATATATATATATATATATATATATATATATATATATATATATTACCTACTGGCGGTCGCCAGTAGGTATATATAGTTAGGATTTTTTCCCTATGGGATTTCTGAAAATTCTATGTCTAATAACTTTGGCGTTTGTGGACGGAATTGGCTGAAATGGCACATTTTGTTTCTGAGCAGCCCCTGAAAATTTAGGGGGTGTTCGGCAAGGGGGGGCCGAGAAAAAAGGGGGGTCCCAAAACGCGTATTTCCCATGTTAATTTCCATAGGGCGGTTGGCCTCACTTTTAGCCCGAACGGCTGAATGGATTTGCACGAAACATGGCAAAATTGTAGGGACTGTTAGCCCGATGTGCCTTTGCTAGGTCTCAATATATGTGCTCCAGTGGATTTTGAGAAATTAACGTTCAAAAAAAGATATATATCTGTAACAGCGCCCCGGGTAGCGCTCCGGTTCGCGTACTTTTCGCGTAACGGAACTTTGCGATGCGAAGCTGATTGGCTCTTCGGTGTCTGTCAACATTCTAAACAGTCCGGAGCGGCCGCCATCTTGTCTCTGGGTAGGATCGAGAGACAAGAGGAGGCCAAAACAAAGGGGGAAATTACCATAAGGGGGCATAGTAGATCCTCCTTGACCCCCTGGGTTTTATGTGGAGGTTTTAAAAGGGCCCAGCAGGGCAAAAAAAAAAACATTTTTTTTTTTGCGTGGTGAGCGCCTAGTACGCAAACCGGAAAGCGTTCTGGGCAGCGTACTATAAGGATAAAAGAATGATAGACTTTTCAAATACTGTATGTTAATTGTTTGTTGTTTTTGTTGATTTTTTTTATTTTCTTTATTTTTTAAGCAATTTTTTTTATTTTGATTGTGTTTCATAATTTATTAAACTTTCTAACATTTCATTGTCAGAAATTTCATAATTGTCATTGAATATATTTTGTAGTCTATGAGGGTGTAAACTGTCCTCATTTTTAAGCAGGTTATCCACTGCTTCCACACATTGTAGTAGCTCCAGGTCCCTACTTTCATCCATAAATTCATTTTGATTTTCATCAATGTTTCCTTGGCTGCTCTCTTGCAGTACAATTTTAAATTGAGCTTGCTGCTCGCCTTCCATTTTGCCTGAAATTTGGATTAAAAAAATATATATTAGTAGAGATAGGGCACTGTTGGGATTAATTTTAGATAGGCAGTTTTTATCAGTGAATTTATCTTTTGGCAGTGTATAGTATCAGAGTGGAAGTAGGACTATAAAAAAGTGTATGTGATTTAACCAAGAGAAGCCTAACTCCATCCATAACTATAACAGAGAAGTCTATCTAAATCTATAAATACTACAGAGGGATAGTATATTGGGGCCATATGTATCAAGCTATTTAGAATGCTTTGGCGACATATTTCTGCTGATAAAAGCTGCAAAACTTTTATTGCCTATGTTGATGATATGGATCTATGTTATTTACATTTCTTTGCTGTTTCAATTAATCTTTTTCTGTTATTTTTTCTTTTCTGTTTTCTGTTTTTTCTCTCTGTTATTCCACATGTTTTAATCTTATTTTGAACATTCACTCACATTCTCCAAGAAACTCTTCTTTGTTATTGTTCTACTCTCTTTTTTTCTTTCACTTCCTTATCCATTTTGTTTTTCGCAATTATACCCTTTTCCATCTTCTCTTCGGTAAATAGATCTATTAAACAGTATCTCTGGTTTACTCCCTATAGCTGTCTTTCTTTTAACATTACTCTCTGTTTACTTCCCTTATACTTACTCTTCTTTTTTTTTAAAAAAAATGGTTCGCTCCTAGTTCGCGAACCGGTCAGCGAACGGGGAAGCGAACCAAAAGAAATAGAGCTTGCCAGAATGCTAAACATTCTAGCAATTTTATTTGAAAGGGGAGGTAGTTCTGAAAAGAACTTTTTTTCTATGTTTTTTTTTTCTGAACATTTTTTGTTTTTTTTATATTTTTTGAACAGTTTTATGATTTTTTTTGTTTTTGATGGAGGGGAAACAACAAAAAACAGGCATTGAAAAGGGCTCAACAGGAGCAACCAAAAAAAATTACTGTCTGGGGCGGTTAGGGCAATTATGATTTTCATAAGCAACGTTCATTAATGTTATGCTCATGTTACCACATGAAAGCAATGCACCACAATACAAACAGGTTAATTTCATATGTTTAAAGTTCTGCTGAATGTTTGGCACGGTTTCCCGTTCCTCTGCTCCTGTCAATGATATTTGCGAAGTTGACCTGGCCACAGGAGTTGTTCTTGGATTATCCTGCAGGTCACGCAACTCTGCACGGCTGTAGTTCAATGGATGCCACCTGCTCATATGCCGATGCATAGTATAGTTCCCCATGCTATATTTTTTTTCAGTGCCTCTTGATAACTTGTCTTTACAAATGAGGCAGGTGACATATTTAGCATTTACTTTCTTCTGCCCTCGAGGGAGTGAAAAAAACTGCCAAATGAAACTGGTTTTCCGATGGGAAACACGGGGCAACTCTTGTATGAATTGTGGTTCTTCTGTCTCCTCTTCCTCTAGTTCATCCTCTTCCTCCTCTGTGTTGGTGATGAACTGGGGTGGTGGTCCTTTCTTCCCATGAGGAGGTGAAGGTGGTGGTGGGGGTGCACCAGCTGAAGCAACTAATGAAGCCATTGCTCAAATATCAAAAAGGGTCTTTCTCTCACCAAGATGAAAGTCAGAGTGAGGAAAGAAGGAGGGGTTTTCATCATTTGGGAAAAGTATAAGTTCTAAACCAATGAAAAGTGTTAATTTTAGATCACATGACCTAGTATTACATCATTAGGAAACCAAAAGTGAAATGAACCAATGAAAAGTGTTATTACCGAGTCACATGACCTGCTGTGTTTACGTTTCACGCTTTGCTCCGCTTTCCGGTCCGCTTCCGGGTCCGCTAACTTGGCGCGTCAAATGACGTATTACGCGAGAACGCAAAACGTCATTCTAACGTAACAGTTACGCTAAAGGAACGTTTACCGGTTCGCGGACCGAGCCGCGGCTTTAAATTGAGCTAACGGGAAGCTGACCGGTTAGCGGACTGGGAGCGAAACATAAAAATGTTTTTAAAAAAATTGTATAAAAAACATGTAAAATATATTTTAAGATTAAAAGAAGAATACATTTTACAGCTACAGATATTAGCTTTTAAAAAACCATTGAAATTCACTGAAAAAACCATAGGTTATAGACCATATATAGTTAGGAATTTGCATTTACAAAACCTTGAAAATTCACTGAAAAAACCATAGGTTATAGACCATATATAGTTAGGGATTCGCATTTACAAAACCTTATTTTACTCACACAAAACCATTGAAATTCCATATATAGTTAGTTGCACTAACTATATATCGCGCACCCGCAATCCACTGCTGATGATGTCACATATTACATCATTCATGACATGGTCAGTGACATCACTGATGACATCTCAAATGACATCACTGATGACATCACTGATGACATCTCATTTGACATTACTGATCACATCACTGATGATATCATTCATGTGTTAATACGATGAACCTCTTCAGACTCTAATTTAACCTTAGATACAATCAGTGTAAACAGACACTCACAGACTGCCACTCATCCATGAAGTTACTCACACACCTAGTCAGTCATGCAAAGAATCAATCACACCTCCATTTCCTCAACTATACAGTTATACAAACTTTACTTATTCAAACATATACTAACACATATTTACTCTCTTATACAATCCCTGATACAAGTTCACAATGATCCATACAGCCACTCACACATTCACTGGCTCTTATGCACAGTTATTTATATATGTCAACTCTCACATGTACTGTGTTTTACATATGTACTTACTTTGACATGTAGCACTGAGATATCCATTCACTCACCAATACACTCATGCACACAGTCAACCGTCCATACAGCTGTTTCCACATGCACTTTTGAAACCATACATCTAGTGAATCAACTGCTCACACATCTATGCACAGAGTCATACACCTCCCAGCCACCCACACACACACTCAGTCTCCCATACAAATACTTGGGCAACCAATCAATAACCCATATAGTTACTCATATAGCTACTTATCAACACATGCAACAGTTTACAGAACAACAGACATAATGATGCACAAATTAAGACAGTTTAGTCACTAAACCATGCACTCAGTGAGACACATTTAATCACTCACTCATACAGTCAGTCATGCACCTACTAAATCCTTCATCCAGACACTTATACATCCACTCATTCTTCAATATGTAAGACATATTTTAACTTTACAGAAACATACAGTCACTGGATGTTGTCATCAGTGATGTCATCAGTGATGTCATTTGAGATGTCATCAGTGATGTCACTGACCATGTCATGAATGATGTAATATGTGACATCATCAGCAGTGGATTGCGGGTGCGCGATATATAGTTAGTGCAACTAACTATATATGGAATTTCAATGGTTTTGTGAGTAAAATA
Source organism: Lissotriton vulgaris (assembly GCF_964263255.1). Taxonomy (NCBI): domain Eukaryota; kingdom Metazoa; phylum Chordata; class Amphibia; order Caudata; family Salamandridae; genus Lissotriton; species Lissotriton vulgaris. The sequence goes on from NW_028250399.1 coordinate 42,497, forward strand.
AGGTTTTGTAAATGCGAATCCCTAACTATATATGGTCTATAACCTATGGTTTTTTCAGTGAATTTTCAAGGTTTTGTGAATGCAAATTCCTAACTATATATGGTCTATAACCTATGGTTTTTTCAGTGAATATATATATATATATATATATATATATATATATATATATATATATATATATATATATATATATATATATATATATATATATATATATATATATATATATATATATATATATATATATATATTACCTACTGGCGGTCGCCAGTAGGTATATATAGTTAGGATTTTTTCTCTATGGGATTTTTGAAAATTCTATGTCTAATAACTTTGGCGTTTGTGGACGGAATTGGCTGAAATTTTCAGGAAAATGGAACATTTTGTTTCTGAGCAGCCCCTGACAATTTGGGGGGTTTCATCAAGGGGGGGGCCGAGAAAAAAGGGGGGTCCCAAAACGCGTTTTTCCCATGTTAATTTCCATAGGGCGGTTGGCCTCACTTTTAGCTCGAATGGCTGAATGGATTTGCACGAAACTTGGCAAAATTGTAGGGACTGTTAGCCCGATGTGCCTTTGCTAGGTCTCAATATATGTGCTCCAGTGGATTTTGAGTAATTTAGGTTCAAAACAAGATATATATCTGGGCGGAGCCTAACCACACATCTGATCTGATTGGCTGTCAGCACTTCATCCAAGAAGTGTTGGCAGCCATCTTGGGACCAATATACATGACAGCACCTCATTAAAAAGCATTGTAGTTAATAGAGGGTTTTAGAACTTTAGTTACATTATAAATCATTTGTTGATGGTACCATACTCGTTTTAGGAATTGTGGTGGGTTCTAAGGTGATTTTACCATGTGAAAAAACCTTCTGCTGTGATATCATGAATATTGTTTGAAAGAAAACTAATATCTCATGATTTTCCCACAGTGGTTTGGAAGGGGATCTATAAGCTAAACTGAAAGCATATTTTCTGTAAATTCACATTATCTTTCTCAGTCATGTGAAAATGAAGTCTGACATTCTCAGTAAAACATAAACATCCAACAAGGACAGAGACTGTCAGTTGATTCCTTTGTGTTCTACTGCAGCCTCCTAGAGTGTTCTAAAGAACAACTAGAGCGGTAACAGTCCTACTTATTACAAAGGTATGGCACACCTGAAGCCATCTTGATTGGAATAAAGTGGTAACTCTTAAAACATTTAATTTAAAAAGAAACAATATGAGGGGGTATATTTTGCCATAGAAAGTATGATTAGTGCTGCAGAAAGAAAAATTAGGGCACATTTTGAGTGACTTCTCAAATCCTTTTCTATTTCATTAAAACATTCTGACATGCAGTCTCCCAAAATGGCCACCAGAGACAAAAGAGCCAAAATGTAGCCCAAATATCACCCAGATGTAGCCCAAGTATAGCCCAATGACAGAATGTCCCAGAGTGTTCTAAAGAACAACTAGAGTGCTAACAGTCCTACTTATTACAAAGGTATGGCACACATGAAGCCATCTTGATTGGAATAAAGTGGTAACTCTTAAAACATTTAATTTAAAAAGAAACAACATGAGGGGGTATATTTTGCCATAGAAAGTATGATTAGTGCTGTAGAATGAAAAATTAGGGCGCATTTTGAGTGACTTCTCAAATCCTTTTCTATTTCATTAAAACATTCTGACATGCAGTCTCCCAAAATGGCCACCAGAGACAAAAGAGCCCAAATGTAGCCCAAATATCACCCAGATGTAGCCCAAGTATAGCCCAATGACAGAATGTCCCAGAGTGTTCTAAAGAACAACTAGAGCGCTAACAGTCCTACTTATTACAAAGATATGGCACACCTGAAGCCATCTTGATTGGAATAAAGTGGTAACTCTTAAAACATTTAATTTAAAAAGAAACAACATGAGGGGGTATATTTTGCCATAGAAAGTATGATTAGTGCTGCAGAATGAAAAATTAGGGCACATTTTGAGTGACTTCTCAAATCCTTTTCTATTTCATTAAAACATTCTGACATGCAGTCTCCCAAAATGGCCACCAGAGACAAAAGAGCCCAAATGTAGCCCAAATATCACCCAGATGTAGCCCAAGTATAGCCCAATGACAGAATGTCCCAGAGTGTTCTAAAGAACAACTAGAGCGCTAACAGTCCTACTTATTACAAAGGTATAGCACACCTGGAGCCATCGTGATGGGAATAAAGTGGTAACTCTTAAAACATTTAATTTAAAAAGGAACAAAAGGAGGGGGTATATTATGCAATAGAAGGTATTATTAGTGCTGCAGAAAGAAAAATTAGGGCACATTTTGAGTGACTTTTCAAATCCTCTTCTATTTCATTAAAAAATTCTGACATGCAGTCTCCCAAAATGGCCACCAGAGACAAAAGAGCCCAAATGTAGCCCAAATATCACCCAGATGTAGCCCAAGTATAGCCCAATGACAGAATGTCCCAGAGTGTTCTAAAGAACAACTAGAGCGCTAACAGTCCTACTTATTACAAAGGTATGGCACACCTGAAGCCATCTTGATTGGAATAAAGTGGTAACTCTTAAAACATTTAATTTAAAAGGAACAAAATGAGGGGGTATATTTTGCCATATGAATTATGATTAGTGCTGCAGAAAGAAAAATTAGGGCACATTTTGAGTGACTTCTCAAACCCTCTTCAATTTCATTAAAAAATTCTGACATACAGTCTCCCAAGATGGCCACCAGAGACAAAAGAGCCTAAATGTAGCCCAAATATCACCCAGATGTACCCCAAGTATAGCCCAATGACAGAATGTCCCAGAGTGTTCTAAAGAACAACTAGAGCGCTAACAGTCTTACTTATGACAAAAGTATGGCACACCAGAAGCCATCTTGATTGGAATGAAGTGGTAAGTCTGAAAACACTCAATTTAAAAAGGAACAACATGAGGGGGTTAATTTTGCCATAGAAAGTATGATTAGTGCTTCAGAAAGAAAAATTAGGGATCATTTTGAGTGACTTCTCAAATCCTCTTCTATTTCATTAAAAAAATTCTGACATGCAGACTGAAACATGCACTTTGAATACCAGCAGCAGACGTCCCAGGTGAGCAGTAGCTTTACTACAGTGATCTAATGTGCAACTAGAGTGCTAACATTCAGAATTTATGGCAAATGTGTGACACATCTGAATGCCTTCTTGATGGAACCAAAGTAAACAAGCATTGAAAATGCAATAGATCTCGCCCTCGTTTAAGTCAAAGCCATTCTGTTTGTAATGAGGTGGCTTTTTAGCTTTGCTTTTATTAGTGTTTTTTCAACTTTCATGTAAATAACATGCATCTGTATGCATATAAGTATATGTATGCATGCATTTATGTTTGTATTCATATAGATATACAGATGATATATGTTTATATGTGTATGTATATATATATATTCACTGAAAAAAACCATAGGTTATAGACCATATATAGTTAGGAATTAGCATTTACAAAACCTTGAAAATTCACTGAAAAAACCATAGGTTATAGACCATATATAGTTAGGAATTCGCATTTACAAAACCTTATTTTACTCACACAAAACCATTGAAATTCCATATATAGTTAGTTGCACTAACTATATATCGCGCACCCGCAATCCACTGCTGATGATGTCACATATTACATCATTCATGACATGGTCAGTGACATCACTGATGACATCTCAAATGACATCACTGATGACATCACTGATGACATCTCATTTGACATTACTGATCACATCACTGATGATATCATTCATGTGATAATACGATGAACCTCTTCAGACTCTAATATAACCTTAGATACAATCAGTGTAAACAGACACTCACAGACTGTCACTCATCCATGGAGTTACTCACACACCTAGTCAGTCATGCAAAGAATCAATCACACCTCCATTTCCTCAACTATACAGTTATACAAACTTTACTTATTCAAACATATACTAACACATATTTACTCTCTTATACAATCCCTGATACAAGTTCACAATGATCCATACAGCCACTCACACATTCACTGGCTCTTATGCCCAGTTATTTATATATGTCAACTCTCACATGTACTGTGTTTTACATATGTACTTACTTTGACATGTAGCACTGAGATATCCATTCACTCACCAATACACTCATGCACACAGTCAACCGCCCATACAGCTGTTTCCACATGCACTTTTGAAACCATACATCTAGTGAATCAACTGCTCACACATCTATGCACAGAGTCATACACCTCCCAGCCACCCACACACACACTCAGTCTCCCATACAAATACTTGGGCAACCAATCAATAACCCATATAGTTACTCATATAGCTACTTATCAACACATGCAACAGTTTACAGAACAACAGACATAATGATGCACAAATTAAGACAGTTTAGTTACTAACCCATGCACTCAGTGAGACACATTTAATCACTCACTCATACAGTCAGTCATGCACCTACTAAATCCTTCATCCAGACACTTATACATCCACTCATTCTTCAATATGTAAGACATATTTTAACTTTACAGAAACATACAGTCACTGGATGTTGTCATCAGTGATGTCATCAGTGGTGTCATTTGAGATGTCATCAGTGATGTCATCAGTGATGTCACTGACCATGTCATGAATGATGTAATATGTGACATCATCAGCAGTGGATTGCGGGTGCGCGATATATAGTTAGTGCAACTAACTATATATGGAATTTCAATGGTTTTGTGTGAGTAAAATAAGGTTTTGTAAATGCGAATTCCTAACTATATATGGTCTATAACCTATGGTTTTTTCAGTGAATATATATATATTTTATATATATATATATATATATATATATATATATATATATATACGTCCAAAACATAGCTCAGGGCTTTGAAGCCGCACACCGCTGAAAGTTTGGTCACAAACCTTTATTTGCAAGCACATTGTATGCCCTCCAGTTGCTGTATCCTTCGGCCTGACGCGTTTCGATGCCTTTGTGCATCTCTTCAGAGGCCAGCACAGGGAAAGTTCTTTCGCCGCTCCACTCCCACAGCAATGCTGAATTTATTAGCCTCCGGTGTGCTGTGATGGTCACGTTCTTATCACAACTGCATGCTGGGAAGTGGAGTCTTTGTAGGCAGTGTTAACCCTCCAATGGGTCCCGTCCCTGTGCCTCAATTTAGGATTATTTGATTAGCCCTCTAATGGGCCCCAGACGGTGTACAGTGTGCTTAAGTCCTGCTACTTCCAGCGCCAATACAGACGGGACGTTACCCCCCTGCTGGTCCTTTCTTCAGTTCTCAGAGGTGCGTCGCTTCCATATATATATATATATATATATATATATATATATATATATATATATATATATATGTATATATTACTCCAACCAAGGGCTGCAGGTGTCCCACGATACTGCCAGAACGAGCGGGCGTCTCGCTAAAGCCAGCACCTGCAAGCTGGCAAAACACGACAGCTAGTCTTTCTCCAGGTAAGGACAAAAGAACGAGACATCGCCGGGATAAACTGCTGCTGACTTTTATTAGTTCCAGCGCTCTGTGTACAGCAACCTTGAAACGCAAGGCAGACGCGTTTTGCATAAATAGCTTCCTCAGTCCCCGTTTCAAAGTTAAAACAATGTCCTGGGGTCTGCTGATGTTTAAGCTGATATTGTGGCCACGCCCAGTCAGGTGGTTACTTGCCCCTCCTCCACCTACAGGGTTGTAGGACATCTCGCTCTCCACTCCCCGGCTGCTGCATCTTGGGAGTTGGAGTCCTCCATGAGTGCCCATACAGTGGTAGGGTCTCTCAGGCAACAAGTGATGCCCCAAACCAGGTTGGATGGTGGGCCCCACTCCTTCGCAGTTCCTGTGAGGGGTGTAAGTCAGTTCCAGTCTCCCTTTTCAGGGAAAAGCTTTGCCTCCTCCTTCCCCTTGTGCTGGTAACCTCTGTTTGGAAATGTAGAGCATCGGGGGGGGTATCGCGATATAGGCAATACTCCAACCACCTGACTGGGCGTGGCCACAATATCAGCTTAAACATCAGCAGACCCCCAGGACATTGTTTTAACTTTGAAACGGGCACTGAGGAAGATATTTATGCGAAACGCGTTTCAAGGTTGCTGTACACAGAGCGCTGGAACTAATAAAAGTCAGCAGCAGTTTATCCCGAAGAGAAAGACTAGCTGTTATATATATATATATATATATATATATATTTCGAGCTCCGCAACTCTGCTCCCGAAGACCGGCAGCAGAAAGCAACAAGACGGCACTCACAGCAGTTGTAAACCAAGTAGGTTTATTTAGCGCAAAAGAATAAGGTCAGACGCGTTTCAGCACTTGCCTTCGTCAGTGTCAGCTGGCGTCGGCAGTGCAGCAGTAGATAAGGCAAAAGTCATTGAAACAAAGGAAGGTTCAAAGGGTCAAATGAAAGCGCCATCTTGTAACGATGAAATCGCGCTATTTACAATTAACATTTCGCTTTTTTCTTTTACAAGCAATGAAAGTAAATAAACTGAACATTCATAACTTTACTGTTATCGTGTTAAAAACTGATTACGCCCTGGATGGGCTATTAAACACAAATTACTACTACAGTGAAAATCTCCATTGCTTTCCTATATATAGAGATATATATGCAAAAAGGAAGCTGAGAACCCTGGGTAGTTCGCAAGTTTAGGTGGAAGGCAGCTCCTGAATGGCGCACTCTCAACACCAGAGACAGTCTAGATCTGCTCACCTCAAATGTCTACTTTCCTATCCAAGTCTTTAAGCGTAGGCTTATCACAGTGCTATCCACACAGAGATAGGAATGGACAAAGTCTTTTGCCATTTCTACAGAAAAGTTTTTAAGCATAGGACTAGCACAGTGCTGTCCTTGCCGAACTGAAAAATGACAAAAGCCATTTATCAATCCAGGCACAATATTACAGCTTTGAATTGGTAAAATACCAACCAAGCCAACCTGAAATGAATAAAAGTAACACCTGACACAGCGTTTCGCTCTAATTAGAGCTCTTCAGAGAGGTGTAGCTTTGTCCAGACACAAGGGAGCACCCAGTATAAGTAAAAAAAAATACCCCTTCAGGCATAGAGTGACGAATAAATTATGCAAAAATGAAGTAGAGACCTCAAATGTCTGCTTTTCTATCCAAGTCTTTAAGCGTAGGATTAGCACCGTGCTATACACGCCGAGATAGAAATAGACAAAGTCTTTTGCCATTTCTACTGCAAAGATTTTAAGCATAGGACTAGCACAGTGCTGTCCTTGCCAAGCTGTAAATTGACAAAAGCCATTTTTGACTTATACTGGGACCTCAGTGCTGCATCTTTGAGTCCAGTACTGATCCTGAAAAGTAATTCTAACTGTACTTACCAGTAACTTGAATTTCCTTCCATAGGCTAACATTGACTGGTTTCACTTGGAAATTCTTATAAGTGTGGAGTTTTGGAAGGTACAAATATTCCTCTAAAATCAGCGGAACTATGAATTCCGAGTTACTCACCTGTTATTAGGAGAGACCACAGTGCTCCATCTTTGAGCCCAGTACTGATCCTGAAAAGTAATTCTTACTGCACTTACCAGTAACTTGAATGTCCTTCCTAAGGCTAACATGATTTTGTTTCACTTGAAAATTCTTCTAAGTGTGGAGTTTTGGAGCTTTAAAATATTCCTCATTAGCCGACTATGAATTCCGATTTACTCACCTGTTATCAGGAGAAACATCCGTGCTGCATCTTTGAGCCCAGTACTGATCCTGAAAAGTAATTCTAACCGTACTTACCAGTAACTTGAATTTCCTTCCATAGGATATCATTGCCTGCTATTTGCTGAAAAAGTTTCTCAGTGTTGATTTTTGAAACTTATAAATGTTCCTCTAAAATCAGTCGAACTACGAATTTGGATTTGCTCACCTGTTATCAGGAGAGACCTCAGTGCTGCATCTTCGAGTCCAGTACTGACCCTGAAAAGCAATTCTAACCGTAGTTACCAGAACAACGCATTCCGATTTACCTAGTGGGCTAGTTGGACTCTATGGACCCTTAGGATTGAAGGGGGATACGTTCCCCAATTTAAAGCGTGCCACAGGGCGTGTTTGCAGAGTGGTGAACGGAGGGGATGGTGTAGGAAAGTGGCTCTATATATACTGGACCGAGTAAAATCTGCCGAACTACGAATTCCGATTTACTCACCTGTTATCAGGAGAGAACCCAGTACTGCATCTTTTAGCCCAACACTGATCCTGAAAAGTAATTCTAACCGTACTTACCAGTAACTTGTATTTCCTTCCATAGGAATCCATTGTCTGGTTTTCACCAGAAAAGTTTCTAAGTGTCGATTTTCACAAACTACAAATATTCCTTGAAAATCGCCTGTATGACTTGTTAAATAGGTTTTCTAAAGACAATCTTATTGATTGTCTTTTTTTTTGCCCGCTGTTATATGATGAGTACTATTGAACTCACTGTTTTTAGTGAAATTCAATTTATTATGAGAACAGCAAAAGAAAATGCATTACATATTGTACATATTATTTTGTATTGTGAAATATATATTATAATTCAATTTTTTCTTCTCTTCCACATATACTATATTTATTTTAAATAGATTATTAACTTATCATTACTTATAAGGTAAGTATGTCAAACAAAAACCTTTTTTCAGCACTCTTTGACTTCTGTTTCCTCTTTCCCTTTCTCTTTGCTCACTCCCTTACTCCCTTTCCTTTACTCATCTAACTCCGCTTCTCTCACTCTCCCTACTCCCCTTCATTCACCTTTACACTCCTTCTCTCACCATTAGTACCCTTCCCTCACCCTCACTCACCTTCTCCTGTTCCCTCTTTCCCTCTGTGTGCCTTACTTCTCTTTCCTTTCTTCCTTCATCACTACCATTCTCTTGTTTTATCCCTCACTCTCTTCTCCCTCCCTCCTTACTCTCCTTCACACCATCCCTCACTCACTCATACCCCTTCCCTCACCCTTATATCCCTTCCCTCACAGTCACTGCCCTTCACTGAATCTCAGTCCTACTTCCCCGACTTCATGTTCTCCTTTCTGTGCATCACTCCCATTCCCTTTCTCCTACTCCCACTCCCTCCCTCACTCCCACTCACTCTCTTTCTTTTATTCCATCCAACAATACTTTTCCCTTATTTCCCTTTCCTCATTCCCTTTTGGTAACTTTCATTCCTTTAGTCTCTCACTCCCCTTCACTCCATTTCTCTCTCCCTTTGGCTCACTCAATCTAACCTCTTCACTCCCAGTCACTCACTCGCTCTCCCTCTCTTTCTCTCCCAGTCTCTCCCTCTCTCTCACCCTTACTTTCTTTCCCTTTCCTTCACTCCTACTTTCTTTTGTATTGTGAAATATATATTATAACTTATTTTTTTTGTCTTCCACAGATACTATATTTATTAAAAAATGTATTAATAACTTGTCATTATTTATAAGGTAAGTATGACAAACAAAAAATACCTTTTCATCACTCTCTTACTTCTCTTTCTTTCTTTCCCTTTCTTCACACTCTCTCCTACTCACCTTCCTTTTCTTCATCTTACTCCTCTTCCCTCATTCTCCTTACTCCCCTTCATTCACTTTTACACTCCTTCTCTCACCATCAGTACTCTTCCTCCAACCTCACTCACCTTGTCCCAACTCCCCCTTTCCCCTTTCTGTCCCTCACTTCTCTTTCCTATCTTCCTCCATCACTACCCTTGTCTTGCTGCATCGCTCAGTCTCTTCTCACTCCCCCTTACTCTCTTTCCTTCACACCATCTCTCCCTCTCTTTCACTCACTCTACCTCACTCTCTTTCTCTCACTCCATCTGTCAGTCCCCTTCCCTTACTCCCTTTCCTCATTCACTTTTGCTAACTCCCATTCCTTTAGTCCCACACTCTCATTCACTCCATTTCTCTCTCCCTCTCTCCCTCTGTCTCACTCAGTCTAACCACCTCACTCCCTCTCAGTCACTTGCTCTCCCTCTCTTCCTCTCTCACTCGCTCTCTCTGTCTTTCCCTCACCCTTCCTGTCTTTCTCTTTATGTTTCCTTCACTCCTACTTTATCCCTCAGTCCCCTTTCCTCTCTCTTAATCTCCTTCCTTCTCTCTCATTCCCCTTTGGTCACCCTCATACCCCTTCTCTCACTGTTACTGCCTTTCACTCACCCTCTGTAATTTTCCCTCACTCCCCTTCCCTCACTCCCCTTCCTTCACTCCTCTTTCCTCACTCCCTCACTCCATCTCACTTACTCCCCTTCGTTATCTCACTCCCCTACCCTTAGTCCCCTTGTTTCAGTCAATCTTTAACTCCCCTTTCCTTACTCACCATACTCCCTTTTCCTCACTCATTCCCTCAGTCCTTTCCTCCCCTTCACTCAGTCATTTCAGTCATTCATTTATACACTACACATTCATTAAAAAAAAGTATGACACAGTATATAAGAGATATAGCTCTTCTTGGAGAAGTGATGTGAGTTCTGAAAAGAACTGTTTTTCTTGTCTTTTTGTTTGTACATTTTTTTTTGAACAGTTTTATATTTTTTTGTATTTTTTGTAAGAAAAAATAAACAGGAAATGAAAAACTGCTCAACAGGAACAAACAAAATAATTTAAAAAAAATTATCTTCAGGAGAATTGGTGCTGCCTAATTTTCTTCCCGATAAGATAAACGCTATGCTCACCATAGTATAATAATTCAGAACAAAAATTACATTTGGCCAAAAGTGACCAGACATCTAAAGATGATGTTGATGGCGATGCTGCTCCAAATGAGTTGCTGGGGACAGCAGCTGGAAGTTCACTTGCCAGGGCTCTTGTGGAAGCGCGTGCAAAGTTGTTGGGATGCACCTTCTTGACATGCCGCATCATGGTGTGGATTATGAATGAATATTTCTTTTTAGGGTCTCCCCTCGACAGCACACTTCCACAAATAGTGCATTCCACCTTTGGATCATTGACTTTCTTTTACCCCTCAGGATATTTGAAATATTCCCAGATGAAGGACTCCTTCACCTTCTTGGCACGTGGCTGCTCTTCCACCAAGTGATCATCAGAGTCCGAAGAATCCTGTGGCAGCTGTTCTGCCATTTTGATATGAAAAAAGCTGGAACAGAGCAGAGATCCTTCTCTCAGGAAACCAAAAGAGATAGTGAGGGAAGTGGGTGGGGTTTTCAAGATTCTGGAAAAGAAACTACTATAAACCAATCAAAAGTGTTGTTTTCATGTCACATGACTTTAAATGCGCGCACATTGCGCGACCGCCGCATATAAATGACGTTTTACCCGATTTTCGTAAAAGCTTTTAAAAACGTGAAAAGGAGACAGGGAAGAGACTTCCAGAACCCCTAAGTCTTCTCTGGGGGTCCCTGAAGGAACCCGAATGGCAAAAAAAACATTTAAAAAAAATAAATTGCGAGGTGAGCGCACGTTGCACGCACCGCCGAGGCAGAACTGAGTCAAAAACAATAGTGGAGAACGTGAAAAGGGGACAGGGTAGAGACTTCCAGATCCCCTAGGCCTTCTCTGGGGGTCCCTGAAAGACCCCGAAAGGCAAAAAAAACATTAACAAAAAAAAAGAAAACACGAGGTGTGCGCACGTTGCTCTCACAATAGTGGAGAACATGAAAAGGGGGCAGTTTTGAGACTCCCTGACCCCCTAGGCCTTCTCAGGGGGTCTCTGAAGGACACCAAAGGGCAAAAAAAACATTTTTTTTTAAATCATGAGGTGCGAGCACGTTGCGCGCACGTTTAAAAAAAATAAAAAAATTAATTGACAAATTTGACTGTTTATATTTTGATTAAAGATGTAGACTATACTGTTTAACTTTATCCAAATCATAAAAACTAGCTGTGCCGTTGCATATTACAGGATACAATCAATGTATTACAATATACAAAGGCAGTTTGTTGGAAAATAAATATATAAAAAATATAAAAATTGATACAGAAATTAGCATTTTAAAAACCTTGGAAATTCACAAAAAAAAACATAGGCTTCACACACGTTATATTTAGGAATTAGCACTCAAAAAACTTTGTAAAATCACTGAAAAAAACAGATTTCACACACGTTATAGTTACGAATTAACATTGTAAAAAACTTAGAAATTCATAGAAAAACCATAGGTTTCACACACATCATAATTAGTAAAATATCATTTTAAAAATCTTGGAAATTCTCTAAAAAGACCATAGTTTTCACATACCTTATAGTTAGGAATTAGCATTTAAAAAAAAACCTTAGAAATTCACTAAAAAAAACCATAGGTTTCACATACGTTATAGTCAGCTGGACATTTCTCTCATACAAAACCATTGAAATTCCCACGTTATAGTTAGTTCAACTAACTATAACTTGCGCGCCCGCAATGCACTGCTGATGACGTCACATATTACATCACTCATGACATGGTCAGTGTCATCACTCATGACATCACTGATGACATCTCAAATGACATCACTGATGACATCACTAATGACATCATCCTTGTGAAAGAGTTGCAGACTCCCTCTCAGCGTAATATAACCCTTGATACACACCTTCAAAAATAGAAAGTAACATTTTCAAAAAAAGGAGATACCAATACCAGTTACAACAACCTATTCAGTAATTCCACCATCTACATACACATCCACTCATTCACCAACAGTTCTATATAGTAACTCATACATGTACTTACTCATCATATGTACTCATACACCTTACACACCGACACTCATCCAGAGAGTTACTCACACACATACTCACACATGCAAATAATGTTTCAAACATGCATTTATTTGCACATACAGCTATACATACACCACTACACTGAGTTTTACAGAAACGTACACATACTTACTCTCTTAATCAATCACTTATAGAAACACATACTTATTTATACAGGAACTTGTCCAATCTCTCCCTCTCACATATAATCACTTATATACATCAATATTCATATATACTAGATTAAAACATATGTGTTACTCATAAATATGCTATTGAGACAGTCCTGCACTCATGCTGTCTTCAAAACACATACAAACAGTGAGTCAGTCATTTATGTATCTATACGGTAAGTAATATCCCTCACCGAACCATACAGGCACATATACTGATACTCAAAAAACAAACTAATAACCCATATAGACACTCATGTAGCTACTCACCAACCCATGCAGCCACTTATACACAAAGTGATACACTGATGCAGATATTTACATATGTAAACATTACTCGTTAATACATGTATTCACTAAGATACACTTAATAAGTCAGTTATGCAATCATTTTTTTTTTTAAATCCATTCAGACACTTATTTACCAATTTATTCTTCCATCGACCTTTAGATATACATATATAAAAAAAATTATATTTTTCAGAAACACACACATTCACTGGATGATGTCATCAGTGATGTCATCAGTGATGTCATTTGAGATGTCATCAGTGATGTCATCAGTGATGTCACTGACCATGTCATGAGTGATGTAATATGTGACATCATCAGCAGTGCATTTTGGGCCTGCGAGTTATAGTTAGCTGAACTAACTATAACATGGGAATTTCAAAGGTATTGTATGACAGAAAGGTCTAGCTGACTATCGCGTATGTGAAACCTATGTTTTTTTCAGTGAATATATATATATGCACAATGCATTGGAACAGCCACTCACCAGTGAGGCCCACCAGAGGGCGTGCAATTGTGTTAAATTGAAAGTAAATCTAGTGCTCGAAAATACTGCAAACCTCCATTGTAACTCTGTGAACAAGGAGCCAGGGGAGCTCCAAAATGCGTCAGGGAAATGGATTCAAATTGGCACTGGAGAGCAGACGCCAGCTTGCTTCTTGCCGAGAAGACAGCACCCCCACGAACAAAGAACAAGTGGGACCACGGGGTTTGTTCACCATTCAAGCCCTCCTGTCGGAACAGCAGCAAAGCCACCAACCTTTTAATTACTGAGCCAATGCTTTCTGGGACCCACCAGAGGGTTTGAACAACATCACCAATCAATGTATGGAGCAGAGCAGCACCCACCGGAGGGAAGAATCGTAACAAGCACTACATGGGCCACAATGCATTGGAACTGCCACTCACCTGTGAGGCCCACCAGAGGGCGTGCAATTGTGTTAAATTGAAAGTAAATCCAGTGCTCGAACATACTGTAAACCTCCATTGTAACTCTTTGACCAAGGAGCCAGGGGAGCTCCGAAACGCGCCAGGGAAATGGATTTAAATTGACATTGGAGAGCAGACGCCAGCTTGCTTCTTAACAATAAAAAGATTTCTACAATCACAACGGCCGCAGTGTGTGTCTTCAAGCCCGTGGGCATTCCCTTTCTTGGAATTTATTTATATATCTATATATATTCTTTCCCGGCTAAGGAGGAGACTTGGAGCGGCATATATATATATATATATAGGTATGTCCAAGTTCCTAGAGCAGGTAGCGCAGCGCGTTCAGCCACACCGACAAACAGGAACCAGCGAGACCCAGGAAGGTGCAAATTTTTCTTTTTATTTAAATGTTAACCCAGCACCAGTCCGCCATGACACGTTTCGGCTAGAGATAGCCTTGATCACATGACAACGTCACGAGGGCTGACCACCCTTTTAAAGTGCAAAAGTGCCATCACATGGTATGGAAAGCAAGAAAATACTAAACTTTCCAAGAGATTACAGATATCGTATGCAGCATAAATGCGAGCATTGCACATACAAAATACAAGTAGTTAAAATGTCTATTCATAATTGCAGTAAAATACATGTTTACAAAAACAACTTGTAAAACCTCAGTAATTGAATTAAATTGAATTACGTTGTGCAAATTCATGGCAACGGCTAAATGACCTTCCTAAAAAAGTACAAAAGTTAAAAGCCAATAAATAATTATAAATAATTATATTGCCATTAAAAATTCATTCAAGACACTACTCCTTGTGCAAGATGAATCTAACAACTGTCATGTTGAGAGTACAAGTGAGTGACATAAGATCCCTGTTGTCATGGATTCTAATATGTTAAAAGAACATAATGCCCAAGTGGGCTGTACACCATTACTGAGGTAAAGAAGTACTAATTTCTTTGTGCAAATACGCAAAATTTAGTGCAAAACATGTCAAATGGCTTTAAAGTGCTACCATGAAATGTGAAATAGTGCAAAAAAATGTTAGATCATTATTTTTTACGAATTATATACTGATAGGTCAAAGGGAGGGTCCAGGATGCATATTGTACTATCTAATTTCTAGTTAAAGATTGATGTTTACAGGACAGTAACAGTACTGAGGAATAAAGTGCAGTGTACATGTAGCAAGATAGACGGATTACTATAAATAGGTGTGGCAATCCTCCCCCATATTAAGCCCTTGCGGTGCCTTAGTGTCGAGTGATATGATGTAACGGGTCTCCAATTTTCGAAGTAGAGACTCTCTATCACCTCCTCTCCTCTGGGGGGGAACACAATCTATCACAAAATACTTCAAAACGGAGGCATCTTTCCCATGTGTTTTCTCAAAATGCCTGGCAACTGGATATGCGGCATCTGCATTAGTAATAGCACGCAGATGCTGCAAGATTCGCTTGTGGACTTGTGGCCTAGTGCTTCCCACATATCTAAGCCCACACGGGCATTCCAAAACATAGACTGCAAATTCTGATTTACAATTCAATTTTTGTTTGATTTTAATTGGGAAAGGTGACAGTGGTGTATAAACTTCCGACTTGCTCATACCATGCTTGCAGGCTTTGCAGGTAGAGCATTTCAAAAATCCCTTGCTATCGTCTAACCACGAGCCTGTGATCACCTATGGGCTACTGGGAACCAGGCTATCTTGCATAGACCGGGCTTTACGATAGGTAATGCTAGGATATTTAGGCATTGCAGGGCCAATAACAAGGTCACTGGATATCAGGGACCAATTGTCCTTGATTATTTTGTGGATGTTCTTATGCTGATTACTGTAGCCAATGATCAATCTAGTCTCCTCACCTGATCTATTGGTGGGAGGCTGCTGGCTTACAACTCCTGAGCCCAGGAGTGCAGACCTCTCTATTTTGTTGGCCCTTTGTGTAGCATTATCTATGGTCTCAGGTTTGTAGCCCCTTTGAAGGAAACGTGCCCTACAGTGGGACTGTGCCAGCCGGCATTCCTCCTCACTGCTGCAGATTCTCCTGACACGAAGCATCTCCCCATAGGGGATGCTCCGTATCAGGTGTGCTGGATGATGACTGCCAGCGTGCAGCAGAGTATTCCCTGCCGTGGGCTTACGATACATTCTAGTTTGGAGATTGCCATCCTGGACAAAGATTTCCACATCCAGGAATACAATGGACTGAGTGCTTATACTGCTGGTGAATTGAATGTTAAGGTTATAAATATTAAGTTCTTGTATAAATTCCCTCACCTCACTCTCAGTCCCATCCCAAACAAAGAACAGATTATCAATATACCTTGACCAGAGTTTCACTTTGGTGTTCATAGTGACGGTGTGTTCCGCCATCAGGACCTGCTCCTCCCAGTACCCCATGTGCAAACAGGCGTAACTGGGAGAGAAGCAGGCCCCCATTGCCACACCCCTGGTCTGAAGGAAAAGCTGTTTGGCAAATAGGAAAACATTGTTTTCTAAACAAATGGATATCATGTCTACCAGCATTTTCGAGTGTTCATGGAAGCAGGCTTCCCTCTTTCCAAGAAAATACTGGATGGCTTTCAGTCCATCTTGATGGAATATACTGGTGTATAACGAGGTGACATCCATGGACACCAGAATGTAGTTGGAATTCCATCTGAAGTCAATAAGTCTCCTTAGTAGATCACTCGTGTCAAGGATAAAAAAAGGCAAGTTTTTTACATGATCTTGTAGGAAGAAATCAATGTATTTGCTCATATTTTCCAACAGGCTGTTACATGCGGAAATAACAGGCCTTCCTGGTGGCTGCTGGTAGTTCTTGTGGACTTTAGGGATGAAGTATATTACCGGAGTCACTGGGTAGTCCTTCTTTAGAAATTTATACTCATCCATAGTCAGCAAGCCTTTGCTCCTCCAGGCAGACAATTTGGAATAGATTTCATTCCTTGCTACAAGAGCGTCCTGCATGGTAATACGTTTGTAACAGTCCTTATCGTTGAGCTGTTTAAGAGCTTCTTCCAGGTACATTTTACGTGGCCATAAGACCACGTTGCCACCTTTATCCGATTGTCTTACAACCAAGTGTTTATTTGCCTTGAGCTTTTTCATAAGTTTGTGGTATTCACTGTCTCTGTAGTTGTATCGTTTAGATGCATGAGATTTCTTAATTTGCAACTCCTTCAGCTGTGAGGTGACACGCTCATGGAATATATCTACATTGTCTTTGACCATCAGGGGACAAAATTTGGATTTCGGTTTGAAAGGGGTCTGACAGAGTATAGGAAGGGGCTCACCACCCAACGCTGTTTGACTCTCCATATGACAAGGAAACTCCTCCTCCTGGAGTTCCATAAATTCCTGCGTAAGAGCTGCTCCTACTATGACTGTTTCGTTAGAGCCACCAATTGAAGTATGGACAGAAGCGGCCTCTTGGGTCCCAATGGTAGTACTGGGATCCACCTCTGTACGTGTTGAATGATATTTGCGCAGCTTTAATTTACGCACATACTTAAACATGTCGATCTTGGTTGTGGCATAATCAAAGTCACCCCGTGGGCTGTACGACAGTCCTAAAGATAAAATAGATGTCTCCTTCGGGGTCAGAGCAGTATCAGTCAGATTTATAACCGCATGAATATTAGTATTGGAGTCAAAATTAGAATTTACTGCTGTGGTTGAGCTGGCAGAGCCTTGTTCCAATGCCATCTGGAACGCGGTTTCCTTTGCCTGCCTCCCGCGTTTGCGGCGTTTGTTACTTTTCCGCCTCTCTGCGCGTTTCCTGTTGGCACACTGGCGGCGGCTGCCGGTGTTCCAGAGCGCAAGGTTGATTTTCGATCCTGCTGGACCATTTCCATTTCTTGCTCAGGGGTAAATTTGCGAAACCCCAACCGTAGTTGACGCCTTGCTTCTGTGTCAGACTCACTTTCAGGCTGTGAACTGTCTCCCGAGATCGAAGACACCTCAGTCTGTCCTGTAGTTGCCGTAGTGCCTGTACTGGTATTAGCGATAGTGATGTTGTTGTTACGCCACTGCTTGATATTATCATACCTTTTTGCGAACGTAAAAATCTGGCCGTTTTCATAGTCCAGTCTATCGCGTTGAAACTTATACGCCTTTCTCTTTTTGATGACATCCTCCTCACGTTTAAGCCGTGTATTCATTTCCTCTCTAAATTTAGTGATTTCTGGAGAGGGAGGAAGTTTGTCAATTTCAGCATTAATTAGGGCAATTTCATCCAAAAGCTTGACTCTGTCACTTTCTGCGTACTGGATGAGTATACCCATTAGGCGTTTTGAATTGTCGAGGTTACATTGCGCCCAATCTGCAAGCATTTGTGGGTCGGGTTTTTCATAGGAGGGTGCTAATAACGTGCGCAGTCCTCGCGGCACCCGTCCCACCTCTAAGTAACCTGTTAAAGAGGTATGTTCCCACCACTTGGATTGTTCGCTTTTGCTACATTTTTCGAGCCTCTTGAACAATTCCTTAATACCAGTGCTTTGTTCCGGCACACAGATGGAACTAGAATTCGGAACAGACTCCCCGGCCGGGGGGTCCGTGAACATGCCCCTGGATGCCTCCACACGCCCCCTCAATGTGTCCGCAGACATGGTGCGTAGCAATGGGCAAAATTAACTTGTGCACAACAGAATCGAACTCCTACCCGGCAATGCTCCTCGGAGTCGATCCTGTATACTTCACACAGGGATTCCCGCAGTTAGTCCGGCTTGGCTTGCTGGTACTCGGTCGTAGAGCTCAGGATTCCCGACCAGCCGTCGCTGACCCGCATATATGTGC
>NW_028250400.1:0-57741 GCF_964263255.1 Lissotriton vulgaris
ACCCACCCACACAGTCACAAACACACACACACACACGCGCCCTGCCCCAGAGAGCTATCTGCTCCCCAGGTCTTCCTTTATGAATGATAAGGTGAAACAGTACTGCAACCCATTAAAGATGACACTTTCACTTTTCTCCCCTAATTACTCGTTCCTGCCTATCTGGCATTTTCTTAGAAAAATTTGTTGAATAATGACCAACATTAAAATGGAGACTCTTAACAATTTATACGAGGCGCTTAATTTATCATGTACCTTCCCTTATCTCGCCGCGGAATTTATTTTCAAGTGTCTCAGTGGTGCTGGGGACAGCGTCGTCATTTTCTTAAGGGCGCCGCATGTATTGGTAACACATTTAAAAATACAGTACCATTTAATCAGAGAGAGCTAAGGCTGGTTTCCCTGTGAATTGTGTTTGTTTACTGCAACTGCAGGCTTGACATAAGGCAAATAGTGCTAATTGTTTAACTGAGCTGGCTTGCTGAGCGCTTCCAAGAACTTTGGTACTTAGTTTTGTAGTCTTCTCTTTCTCTATGTTTTACTGATGTCCTGTGTCATCACCACGAGGATGTCACTTGCTTGGAGGGATGCTCTTTTGAGTCTGTGCTTGAGCCCCTGGCTGGCTCATACCACATCTTGGCTGGTGCAATTTCATGTCCTCGGTGGTAAGTTAAGGCAGTGCTTGGTGCAAAGACCATTTACCACCGTTTTATGAAAGCAGTCTTCTATAAGTGGTAGTGTATGTCAAGATATTTTGTGCATAGTTGTTGCGTGCCCTTTTGTTGTGGTGGTGATGTGTCTTGTTGTTGTTTGTGCTGCTGTGTATTTATGCTAAATATTTGCAGCATTCTGTTGTTGTGTTGTATTGTGGATGCTAGGTTGTTTCTTTTATTGCTGGTATGATGTGCTGCATCGTGTTATGTTTTCATTGTGTATGATATTCTGGCATAACTTGTTATTTACTTTAAATGCTACAATTTCATTTAAATGCAGCACAAGCTTATAAAGTTCATTTGACAAGTGACCATTCACTTTAAGGTGCTCATTACCAGTGGCCCAGTGTTTTTTTATCGGAACCCATAAAATACAATTCTGCTGGGGTAGAATTGATCAGATCAATTACAAGTCTGTTCCCAATATTGGATATTAACATGCAGATTTTGTTGCTTAGCATGCTTAACACACCAAAACCCACAAATCCCAGTAATATACATGCATTCTTGGCAAGATACATTTTGGCAGGTATGACCTTCATGTATCAGGGTTAATCTTGGGAGCACAGTGATAGCCACCAAATTCATAACTGTGATGTGTGGTAGCATGAGTTGCCACACATTCTGTAAGACTCTGACCCACTCATAATGAGGGCCGACGTAGCCAAAATAGCTCTGCTCTAGCTTTTCAACTATTTAGGAAACCAGTCAGCCCAAAATATTGGCAGAGACGTTAAACCCTTTCTGTGCTCATGAGGAGTCCAGCCCGTCATGCTGCACGGTGGTCGTGTGCTCATGACGAGCTGCACTCGTCACGCTGCCCCGGCGCCTCCCACGCGCGGCGAATTCCCTGCCTGTGTGGGCGTTCTAAAGGCGTGAGTGGAGTCATGATGTGTCCAGCTCGTCATGAGCACAGTTCCACTGTGCAGCATGACGAGCTGGACTCATCATGAGCACCGCAGAGCAGCGCGTGGCCCCCCCCTCCCCCGCACCGTGGGGGAATTAGCCCCACATGGAAGGGGTTAATGTAAAGTAGCCAAGCAACATTTGCTGCACTGCTTTGCACAAGGAGCAAAGCACTGTGTACAGCCATATCTAATAGAATTGTCTGGTAGCTATTGCCTAGTATATTGGTATTTGATCCCCAGTAAATTCTTGGTCCTTCCGGGGCCTCCTACTCTACCTTCATGTGAAGTCCAACCAGGTTTGGGGCTCCATCCTGGATACATAGTTGCAGAATGCACTTGGTTGCTAGTAAATAAATAAGATTCATCGTAGAGATGAGGGATATTTACATGTACTTACATCTTGTATATAGTGTTATTTCCTTGATCACATTGTTTGTTGTACTTTGTAGGATACTTTTTAATGTGCATTGTGATCCTATTTTCTATGTGTAGATTGTTAATCTGGATGTGATGATGTAGTGCCCATTTAATATTGTGCACACCTTAACGGTGATGGAATAATTCTCTGCTTTGCTTTGTTCCTCTTTCTGAACTACGCCGTGTGTTTGTTTGTTACCAAGCGCCTGCCTTTGCATTGGGTTAAGAGTAGGTGCGCGAGTACGTGCCGTGCATCAGTCCTTTTTTACTGTTTACACGGAGGCTCCTAGTCCTGTGTCTATGCCATTGCATTGCTGCACGCAGAACTGGACGTCAACGCAGACGCTTGTTTAATGGCGTTGCACTCCCTTTACTTGGATTGTTTGCTTACTCACGGACGGTGGACCGGCTGGGCGACCGTTGAGTGCGACTCCTGTTGACTGGTGATCTGGGGAGCTGAAGTCTTAGAGGTAGGCATAGAAGTTCTCCGCCTTCTGTGCGGGACGAGCTTTAAGTCCCGAGTGGTGTTCAAATAGACACGTGGGTAGTAATGTGGATTTTTGTTTGTTTGTTTCCCTCGCCCCTGACTACAGGTTTTCCCGTGATTCAGCTGAGGGTGTTTGAAACTCCCCGGTGTGTGTTTAAATACGTACATTTGGAATATATATTTTTGAGATCCAGAATCTATAACCTAGAGGTAGGCAAGACCCCAATATGTAGCGTGTTTGGTAGAACGTTAGCATAAGTGGGTGTTGAGTTTCAGTTTCAGTATTATTCTGTTTTTTATTTATTATTCGTGATATATCTAGACTTCACTCTTTCTCTTTAGTATTAAGGAGAGCCCGACTTGTATGCCCTTGACGAGGAGGTTGGCTGTATCCCCAGGGCTGTGTCCCTTGGGGGGGACCACTTTAGTCTTTAAAGGTACCTAGACTGTGTATTGGCATCCATAGTGTAGTAGGTGTGTTTGGAGGCACCTGTGTGATTGTTTGAGTAGCCTTAGGTTTCACGCACCTGACTAGAGGCACAGGGTGGAGAGTAGAGATTGATGTTGGTGAGTGGGTCTGTATACCTTTTGTATTCTGTTCACGCCTTGTATGATTTACTCCTCTTTCTCCCCGCTTATTTGGCGGTCACATATAGTCACTTGATAATAAATGGAATAGCGACCTTTTGGTTCGTTTAGGTGTTGTATTGACTTCTTGAGCCTTCACGTTTTTCACTTTCCGGTAGGCACTGCATTGCCACAGACGGGTGAAAGGTTGTTTGCGGCATAGTTTGTTTTTAGGAACTGTTTAAATTGTGGTATATGTTTTTTCAGTACCCCTGTCCTGATGAAGCCATAAGAAACTACTGGCGGAAACGCGACCGTGACTGCGTCAACATCTGCTTAAGGAGTCCTACCACATTGTATATTCTGTGAATAATATTAGGCGCCTTGAATAATCATTACTCTGCTTGTGATTATAAGGAATAATAACTTACACGCTATAAGGACTACCTTGGTTGTGATATTCCACTCAAACTGAGGAGTGGGTATTGATGGAAAATTAATTGTGTTCTTTTTTCTTTTTGTTTAGGGTACACTGTTGTATATATAATGTATATATTGCATTTATAGGTCCTTGTCTTCTGTCTATTGTATATATTTTGGCCACCTTGTCTTGCGATTCATATAATTGTCCTTCTTAAATTATATCATTTAATGACGACAGAAATAACTGTAGAAAACAGGATAATAAAATGTATCTTGTTTTGAAGTAGCCCATGTTTTATTGATTCCTCAGTACCACTTATTCTACTTTTTCATCCTTGTGATGCTCCTTGCCCAGGTATGGGAGGGTAATTTGGGCAGAACCCCTGTTTATTACGTAGTAATAAAATTGTCCTTTTGCTCTATTCTTCCGCTGAGCTGGTCAAGCAGGCTACATAACACAAAGATGAGTGTGTGTTGTCTAGAATAGGATTTGTACTGGAAGCATACCCTTCCAGTACAAAATACTATGCCTAAAGACATTTCAGAGCAATACCGGAGATAAGATGTCTGCTGTGCCCACCAGCACACTTTCAGTGTTTTTTTATCATGAGAAAGGAAAATATTTCCCCTTGTTAATCCCTGCTTCAATGAGGAACTAGGTTTTGATGCAAAGCTGGGTATGGCTACATTACTAGATCAGGTTCTGCGTTTGCACTGATCTGCCCATCTTAGTCCCAAATAATGACACAAAACAGCACAAAGCATTTTCTGTGCTGAGAAAAGGAGACCTTGCTAGCCAAAATTCATTGGAAAGTAAATAGCAATGTGTCACTTTGCAACTTCCCAAAATGTTTACTTTACATGAATCTCCATTTTGGTTGCTAAGTTGTAGGCTCAGTTTTGTCAGATGACCCTTCGTTAGGTCTGGCTTAACACAGCACCTTGCTGCACACACATTTCATCTAGCTCTTTTGAATACAAAGATTGGGATTCGGATGTAATCCTCTCTCAATGGTGTCATGGGCTCATGGAGTGCTTGCGTTGTAATGCCTGCACGTTTGTTAGCACTGGGTGACAAAAGTTGACGGAATGATACCAAATTAAATTCTTTCTCACAAATTCATTATATACAAAAAGCAATGCTTTTTTCAAATCAATAGGGTTTCTTAAAAAACATTTTTGTCGGCACTCAAAACGCAAGTCAGATCTTTTGGTTGTTACAGTTAATCTTTTTACAACCATTGCTTACTGGGAATAGTTCATTTTTTGCATTTGGGGTAATTCTTTTTACTTTAGACTAAATTTGAAAATCTGTTATCCCAACTGTAGCCACAGTAAAAAAAAGATGGCTCATGATAATGGAAACCTGCAACATCCTCTTCCAAATGCTACAAGAATGCTAAATTCCATTATATTGTATTGTATTATTGCATTCATAAAAGACTTACTGCTCTTATGTGGGCTGCTGAAGCGCTTGAGTATACGAGTAGTGCTCTATCAATGATGTGTTAAGGAGGACATTTAATCAAAGCAACAGTCAACTGCTCTATAATAATTTGCACCCATAGAAACAGCTGCATTGTCCAAAGCAAAGCTATTAAAAACAGCCCAGATTGGCACACACATCCTAATAAAAACACAAACGGGTATGCTCAGATGTGAGTCCCGTACTCTCCATGCCACTGGAATCAAGCTATCCTGGCTGAAGAGGGGTGAAACCCCGAAACCGGTCCTAGAATTCTTGTTTCCTGTCCAGGGAGGACCTGGCCTGGCAGTTCGGGATGGACTGTTCCCACTGGGTGCAGGGTCAAGACTGATTTGCATATGGCTAGGTTCAATCTGGAATGACATGGTGAGCAAAAAACAATGGATTGAGGCTCAGATCTCTGTACTGGGGTGAATGTATGACATTGTTCTGCATTTTGTCCATCAATAGTTCTTTTTGCATTTCTCTTAGGTTTTTTTGCCTGTATGATAGCTCAGACAAATAACACACCTACTACAAAACTCTATCTGTAACCACAGTGCACAGAAACTAATGGTGGTTGTATTACATTTATTTAATGGGTTTGTAATGCTCACTATTCAGAATTTAAGTGTAGCAGAGCACAGCCAGGATCTAGAAAAGGCTACAAAATGTCTCATGAAGAAATAACTATGCTAAGTAGTCTAAGCAACAGGGGACAGGTATGTATATGCAGTTAAAAGAGTCACTGATTCTAGAGTAAGAGAAATATTATGAGGACATGGAGAAGGAATAGCAGGGATCTGATGTGGAAATTTTTAGGCCCTTGGTACCTGAAATGCAAATTGCTTGAAAGTGAAAAACCTTGAGATTAAACCATTGACAAATCACCTGGGTATGTTGGTGAATATAAGGTGATTGTCTTTCAGAGGAATGAAGCCAGGGCTTTCCAGTCATGTGTATGTCATGTTTTCCATTATGGCGTCAATGCGCTTTTGAATGTGAGACACTGACGGATATAAAAAATAAGGGAATTTTGATTCCTCTTCTTGAGATCCACAGCATGTCTTTTAGCCAGATTATAAACCTTTGTAGACTATCCTGCTTGAATTCTAAGAGTGTAAATAAAATTGTGTTGTAGTGAATTTTGGCACTGTTGGGTTATTGACTACTACTACATATGTGATCAACAGTCCCATATAAGGTACTCTCAGAGGCAGCACTTATTTGGACGTTCATGTTGGTCCAGTGACAAAATATATTCTAATGTTTCTGATGTACAGAGAGAAGGTGGAGGCATGCTTGAAAAACATGGAAAGGGAGGTTAATGCATGAATCCTTAGCTGGCCCCACAGATGAAAGGTCACATTTGAAAAGGAACTGGCTTGGCCTGAATTATTGGATTCAGTTGCAGAGGAAAATATTGCACTGTGTGTGAGGGTGTCTTGTGATTTATGTGCCAATGTTGGTATTTTCTAGTGACAGGGCAGGCAGTGTTAAAAGCCATTGAACAGTCAAGAGAACAGTCAGAAAGATGATGTTGGTATCAGAGTGGGCAGAACGTCATCCTTGCATGAGGCAAGTGTGATTTTGGGATTCTTTGACCTGGGCGAAAGAGAGCTTTTTAAAGACCCATAAGAAGGTGGTAATCCAGGTAGTTTTGTTATTATGAGAACACTATCTTCTTGAGGAACTTGGATGGGCCATGAATTTCCGAATATGGGGCAGTAGTTGCTAAGAGTAGTTGGTTCCAAGGATGTTTTTTGAGGAAGCAGTGAGGACGATTGTTTTAAGGGTGTGGCGGCTGAGCTGGGAAGTTAGGAGAACAGGGCCAACATCACACATAATTAGGTGGGGTCTTCAAAAGAGTAGTAGCAGGGCTTTTATCTGGAATGAGCAGATGTGAGAGAGGCTGAAGGGGAGGATGAAGGAAGGGTTGTGGGATTTCAGTGTGTCTTGAGATGATGGGCCAATTTGTGCCCTACCTCACTAATTTTCAGGACATAGTTCAAATTTCAACCCGTAATGATTCAGTATTTTTGGAGCAAACTTATTAGTATGTAGTTCTGTTTACAAAATACCACACTGGTCACAAAGACACAGTCGCAACTTGCAACCAGAATGTTGTGAGCAGTGTTTAGTACATCTGGCCCTAAATGTGTGCTCTTTACAAAACAGATACTCAGCTCTGTGCTGAGCGAGCACACAGTAGCGGCCGGTGGTGGGAGTGCTGCAGGGCAGCGAGGCGGGGCAGGGTGGGGGGTAGTAAACTACGGCATACGGCCGAACAGAGGTAAGTAAACAAATAAATAAATAAAACAAATCTCATTGCGTGCGCTGCATTGCCAAATGCGATGCAGCGTGTGCAACAAAATTTGTTTTATTGATTAATTTGTTTACTTACCTCCGTTGGGCCGTATTCCATAGTTTACTAAACCCCACCCTACTCCACCCCGTCCCGCCCCACCGCCCGCAGCACTCCCACCACCGGCCGCTACTGCCAGCACAGCTATTCAGAATATAGTCCCTAATATTTTCATGTGCTGCACTATAAACAATAAACATATACATGTGCAAAAGATCTGCACTGCAAACCTTTCCATGGATGGTTTACAAACAATACTTCCTCTCTCTAACAAAAGCGATAAGACCTAGGCCTGAGTGTAATTTTAGTTACACTGGTGTAATCAGAGTAAATGAAGTAATTCCACATTTCATTTTGGCATGGAATAACCAATAATAAAGCGATTATGCCTTCTCGGGTAGTTAAGAGTAATTTGCTGGAAACCAATCCTATAATAAGTGCACATTTAGCTACTGTGAGCAGACGTTTGCGCTCTCTATTTATGTTCCCATGCATTTTGCACTATTTCTTAACGTAAAATATATCCTTGCAGCAATTTTGGATGTGAGGGTGCATTTTGCTCTAAGATGATAACTCAAAATGCCGAAAGTAAGTTGGAGAAAAAGTCTACCCCAGCAGCACATTTAGTGCCATTTCTTAACACAAAATGGCTTATCATGCCCCTTTTGGGCAGGAGTGGGGCATTTTATGATAAGACACTAGCACGAAATGAAGGGGGTAAGTTGGGTGAAAATCCTACCCCAAGAGAACATTTACCATGTTTACTATTTGTGTTCTGTTGTATTTAACTCTACTTCTTAGCACAAAATGCATTCTCACGCCCATTTTAGCCCTGAGGGGATTTTTTGTGTTAAGAAATAGTGCTAAATGCAGAATTACTCTTTTTGCATAATTATGGGGAATCTCACAGAGGTTTTAGGTAATTCCCTGTCATTACGCTGCACTGAATTATGTGAATTACGCTCACCCCTAATAAAAACTCACAAGAGGGCTCCCAAAAGATTTAGGTTCGGCACTCTAAGAGGCATATTCATGAAATTAGTGGTGCATGGCAGTGCAGAATGTCACCTTGCTATGCTGCCTGCATCACTGGGAAAGGGTAGGAATGCAGTGTATTTATCCAATATGATGCAACTTGTCCTTTCCCCTTGCGCTGGTACCATTTTGGCAGCCTATTAGCAATGCAGGCATCCATGCATCATGGTGCAAGAGTGCCTCTATTGCATGCAGGATTTTTTTTGTGCAGGAAGTCACACCTTCCTACACAAAAACAATCCTTAGAGGCTTTTTCCTCTTTCTATGTGTGCTATGTAGCACTCATAGAAAGAAAAAAACAGAGGAGAAATAAAGATATTACTCCTCATTATGCCTCACCTTGGGAGGTGTAAGCTGTTGGCACATTCACAGGTTTACAAGTTCTTTTAAATCTGGGAATGCACAAAAAACCATCATATTTGCATTAGAACACCCACCACAATGGCCATGTAACTACTCTCTTGCGCAGAGTAAGGCAATGCAGCGATTTGCGCTGGGTTGCCTTGCTCCAGATTCAAATCCAGTCAAAGTGGCTTCACATCTCTTCATAAACCTGACTTAAGAGGCTTGCGTCAGGTATGTACCACTTTGCATGGTGAAAACGTGACGCAATACTCTCAGAAATATGCCCCTAAATCTCACTAACTGAGTTTCAGCTATAAATATGAATATTATGGAGATACGAAAAAAGCAGCAAACAATTTCTTATCCATCAAGATTACTTTAGAGGCCGCCATGGAGTCATTTGCAGGTCATACCCGAATCATCAGACAACAATATTTTAAAGTTATTAAAAAGTATAAGGATTTGGTACTGATGATTTAAGAATGATTTTAAAATGATTTTCTGAATACTTTATGTGCATACAGGTTTGTGCTAAATTAGTCAAAGTGATTTCTGATGATCAGAAATGTATTGATAATATTTTGAAAACCCTCCATGTAGGACCATTTCTTGACAGTAATATTAAAAACCTACAGATGAGGTCGGATTTTATTTGCCAGCTATTTTGCGGTGCTTGCCATTTTGATGTCACTTTTTATTGCATGTAAATATACAAGAAAGATACTGCTGTTGACATATGTAGGCAACCTGCTTCTCTTAGGTTTTATGCAAAAACAACAGTTGATGGACAGAATGCAGAACAATGTCATACCTTCACCCCAGTACAGAGATCTGGGTCTAAATCTATAGTTTTTTGCTCACCATGCCATTCAATTTGAACCCAGCCATCTGCAAATCAGTCTGGACCCTGTGCCTCATGAGAACAGCCCAGCCTGAACTGCCAAGCCAGGTCCTCCCTGGACTGGAAACAAGCATCCTAGGACCGGTTTTGGGGTTTCACCCCTCTTCAGTCAGGGTAGCTTGATTCCAGTGGCATGGAGAGAACAGGACCCACGTCTGAGCATACCCGTTCCACTCGGGGTGACAAATGCAAAAACAACATTTGATGGACAGAATATGCAATCAGCCATATGCAAATCAGTCTTGACCATGCACTCAATGGGAACAGTCCAGCCCGAACTGCCAGGCCAGGTCCTCCCTGGACTGGAAACAAGCATCCTAGGACCGGTTTCGGGGTTTCACCCCTCTTCAGCCAGAATAGCTTGATTCCAGTGGCATGGAGAGTACGGGACACACGTCTGAGCATACCCATCCCACGCTGGACTGTTCCCATTGGGCGCAGGGTCAAGACTGATTTGCATATGGCTAGGTTCAATCTGCAATGGCATGGTGAGCAAAAAACAATGGATTTAGGCTCAGATCTCTGTACTGAGGGTGAATGTATGACATTGTTCTGCATTTTGTCCATCAATAGTTCTTTTTGCATTTCTCTTAGGTTTTATGCCTGTATCATAGCTCAGACAAATAACACACCTACTACAAAACTCTATCTGTAACCGAAGTGCACAGAAACTAATGGTGGTTGTATTACATTTATTTAATGCATTTGTAATGCTCACTATTCAGAATTTAATTGTCGTAGAGCACAGCCAGAATCTAGAAAAGGCTACAAAATGTCTCATGAAGAAATAACTATGCTAAGTAGTATAAGCAACAGGGGACAGATATGTATATGCAGTTAAAAGAGTCACTGATTCTAGAGTAAGAGAAATATTATGAGGACATGGAGAAGGAATAGCAGGGATCTGATGTGGACATTTTTATGCCTGAAATGCAAAGTGCTTGAAAGTGAAAAACCTTGAGATGAAACCATTGACAAATCACCTGGGTATGTTGGTGAATATAAGGTGATTGTCTTTCAGAGGTATGAAGTCAGGACTTTCCAGTCATGTGTATGTCATGTTTTCCATTATGACGTCAATGCACTTCTGAATGTGAGACACTGACGGATATAAAGGATAAGGGAATTTTGATTCCTCTTTTTGAGATCCACAGCATGTCTTTTAGCCAGATTATAAACCTTTATAGACTATCCTGCTTGAATTCCAAGAGTGTACATAAAATTGTGTTGTAGTGAATTTTGGCACTGTTGGGATATTGACTACTACTACGTGTGTGATCAACAGTCCCATATAAGGTACTCTCAGAGGCAGCACTTATTTGGACGTTCATGTTGGTTCAGTGACAAAATATATTCTAATGTTTCTGATGTACAAAGAGAAGGTGGAGGCATGCTTGAAAAACATGGAAAGGGAGGTTAATGCATGAATCCTTAGCTGGCCCCACAGATGAAAGGTCACATTTGAAAAGGAACTGGCTTGGCCTGAATTATTGGATTCAGTTGCAGAGGAAAATATTGCACTGTGTGTGAGGGTGTCTTGTGATTGATGTGCCAATGTTGGTATTTTCTAGTGACAGGGCAGGCAGTGTCAAAAGCCATTGAACAGTCAATAGAACAGTCAGAAACATGGTGTAGGTATCAGAGTGGGCAGAATGTCATCCTTGCATGAGACAAGTGTGATTTTGGGATTCTTTGACCTGGGTGAAAGAGAGCTTTTTAAAGACCCAGAAAAAGGTGGTAATCCAGGTAGTTTTGTTGTTATGAGAACACTATCTTCTCGAGGAACTTGGATGGGCCATGAATTTCCGAGTATGGGGCAGTAGTTGCTAAAAGTAGTTGGTTCCAAGAATGTTTTTTGAGGAAGCAGCGAGGACGATTGTTTTAAGGGTGTGGCGGCTGAGCTGGGAAGTTAGGAGAACAGGGCTAACATCACACATAATTAGGTGGGTGTGGTATCTCCCACCCGCCTCAATCCCCCCTCCCTGGCAGCTCTGCATGTGGTGGAACTACTCGCGGTGACATCACTTAGAATGTCACCGCGACCAGGATTCCAAGGCAAGCGCCGCGGAGGCTAGTGAAACTATGACCTGTTGTGGTGTTGCTGTGGCTGAGGTCGCTGCGTCCTTAACTACTGTCGAGGTAAAAAAAATACGTTAATGACTTTCACTCCTCTTGTGTCTGTCATCTATGAGCGTTTACTACACTGGCGACGAGGGTCAACCAGGGACAGCGACCTCAACACGCAAAGGAGAAGGAAAAGATAAAGTTGACGTGGAGCCAGCGAAGAGTGAAGGAAAGAGACTTCGGAGGAACCAGAAAAGAAAACAGTACTTCGAGCGTCTGAAGAGGAAAACAGCGGTGAGTCGAGCACAGCTGGCAGTGCAGAGGTGAAGATAACGTGAAGAGTCTGCGGGGTGCAGGCAGACGACGCAATAAAAAGGGATGTGAGAAGCAGGCGGCGTGTGGCTGTGTAGGAGATGGTCACAGGAAAGTGGAAGACCAGCGGTGACTCGCAGCGCGATCATCAGGCGGGGCGTTTGTCACAAGCCTGGACACGTCAGCGTGAGGAAGCAAGGGCTCCTTCTGAATTTTAACACAGTGTGAGGTTCCGTGACAATTGTAAGTGGTGTTTTCGACTCGCACGAATATGGTCGAGTCTGGTATCTACGAACCGCAAATGACGAGTTTAGTAAGTGTGCACAGTTTCGCTGTGCTAACTTAAACCGTTCGTTTGTTACGTGGGTTTTTCATCTGTACCCACGGGTTCCATCTTAGATACGGCATCCATTTTGTCTCTTGCCCTCAAGTAGCCAGCGAACGGACGTTGTCCGCTTCGCGACCCTGGGGCTCCCAAGATATTTGCGGAAGACACATGTCCTTTGTAAGTGTCTTTATGATGAGGGGGATGATACTGTAAGGCAGGTGGCCCCGCTCGAGGCTCATCTCGCCGTGCCGGTTTATTGTCTCAGCCGTGCATCTCATTAGGCACGTCCCTTTGATGCCTGTAGCTCGTGTTTCCCGATACCTCCCCTTTTACACCCTTTTCCAATCTCCCCACTGTTTCCATCTTCCTCTGCACCTGTCCTTGTTCCTTTTTCGATCTGTTTTACTGCTGATTGGAATGTACTAATGGTGGGAAGATGGGTTTTTACAGTTGGGAACCGCCAAATGTTTCCGCACTTATGTTCCGGACCTTGTGTGTATCAAAGTGACCAAAGCGACCCCTCTCGGGGATAATTGTGGGAACTGGGTTGTAAACCTTTGTGTGCTATGCAAACCTATGGGAGAATTCTGTATAAAAGGACCGATCCACAGAACCAATTTGAAGCAGTCTCCCCGAACTACACTCGTTGTACTTCCTGTGACTTCTGTGTTTCCCTGCAGTAAATAAACCTTCAATCTTTGACGCCGAAGGAAGTGTCCCGTGTCTCTGTCATTCGTACGCCGGAGCAGGTTACCCACGAAGGTTTCAGGTGTTGTCCCCTGGCACCGCTGGGTCTTAAAGAACCCAGTCCTTCAGTTGGCGCCCAATGTGGGGCTGCATCAGTGGTACCGGTCCAAGCCCGACGATCGTGAGGAACTTCGTGTGAAATCTCTGAGGGAAGGTGCACTCCGCTTCATCGATCCTGTTGTCGAAACAAGTGGCCCGAAGACTTTTCCCGCGAAGATTCCCGCCTCCTGACGGCTGCGACGGACTGCTGCCCTGACTGTAGACCTGTTTTGGCGCCTGGCGTAGACCTTGGTAGAGCGAGACGATTGACGGGCCTTCCTGGTGACGCCATCGATCTTTGAGTTAAGTATTTGTGGGTCGCTCCCAGAGTTCTTGGTTGTGGTTGCTTAGTGGTTGCATGGTTCCATTGCATTTGTAGTTCTTGGTACTTTGTTGTGTTGTTTGACGACTGCAGCCGCCAAAAACCGAGGGTTTTCGCTCTTTGCAGGGACTTGGTAAATCCCGTAACCCTTGACGTTTGTGAAACTCGGCTAGTGTGCAAGATGCCTGGTCGCAGTACTTTGTTTAGTTGTTTCAGACGTTGTGGTGCGGATTCCCGACTGGAGGACTCGTGTCCGATACCTCCGGTTGGAACTCCGACTTATGAACTGTACAGCAAACATGGGCTAGGCCCGATTACTTTTAATGATTATTGGATTCGCTATACTAAGAAGGACGGTGTCCTTAGTTGGCCACCTCATGGTAGCTTTGAGACCCCAATCTTAGATAACCTAGAGGCTAAATTGTTCGAGAAAAAGTCAAGGCCGGCCATGTTTGACGCCTTTCGGTTGTGGCGTAAAGAAGCCCGACAGAAAGAAATCAGACAGACTAAACTAAATCAGAGAGATGGTGTTGCTACCATTGTAAAGAAAGCAGAGCAATTTCAGCGTGACAAGGAGGTTAAGGAAAAGGAAGTGTTCGATAGGCTACAGCGCATGACTATAGATAAATGCTATCCTGCTTTGCCTACGGAGTTGGAAAAGAAGGAAGAAGCAGTTGAGGATCCTTTAATGTCCTATCTTATGAAGTCGCCACCTCCGTATGTACAGGGTACCGCAGCTCCTGTGGTTCCCCCTGTACCTATTCTTCCACCTATTCTTCCTCCGCCTGTTCCTCAACCTGCACCCTTTCTTCCGACTGTTCCTGCTCCTTTGCCTGTTGCTATCCCTACTGCTCCTCCGCTTCCACATACTCCTGCTGCCGCTACTGCTCCTGCTCTGTTAACTCCTGTTGTTGCCTCTGTCTCTACTCCTTCGCTTGTTAGTCCTGTGTCCTATACTTCTCCCTCTACTCGTAGTCGTACTTCTCCTCTTGCGGCTAGCTTCTTTCATTCTCTTGGACCTGTTCTTGGGTCCGCTGGTTCAGATGGTCCTCAGAGACGTAGTCAGCTTCCTGGTAACAGGGAACGCGCTTCGCTACATAATATGGCGATGGGTTGGATGACACATCCTCTTAGAAATCCACCACGTGTCGTACTCGATACGTTTTGTCAATTCAATATACCAACTCAAAGATTCGTGTTCGAAGAAATGTGTAAGGTCCTTCGCGATCAGATATCGGCCGATGCACCTGACGAGGTGCTGACAGCTTTGTCTGACCTACAGCTTCAGTTCTCGACTGGACTGATAGTGGATACCAACGTTCGACGTGCTGTTGAGCGGTTGCTATCTTTCCGTCCCACTCCTATACCTCAAGCCTTGTTTGTTGAAGATGTTGAAAGACAGTCAGATGAGTCTGGCCAATTTCCTATGCGGGAAGTTCCACCAGTGTGGATGCCAGGCGATCCTAATGCTAATCCCATTATTCTACCATACTTCCAGAGAGTGTGGATACATCTCCCATGGAAACGCTCTGAAGTGTTGCAGGTGAAGCAATCTTTGCCTGACCCTCGCAAAAATCCTGCAGGGTATTATAAAGAATTATCGCAGCTCGTTGATGCTACGGTAATGAATCTTGCTGATATTGACATGCTGTTTGGCAATGTTGTACCGCAACCGGTATGAGCTAAGATTCGTCAGGAAAATCACGCAAACGAATTAGGTGGTGATTGGGCGGCCATTATAGCGGCGGATGGTCGACAAACTGGTGGTGCTAAACCCGAGCAGTTGATTGCTGCTCTTCCTCAAAGAATAATCACGCTAATGAAAACTCTTATGCCAGCTATGAGAGTGAATTGGGACAAATTGTCAGCATGTAGACAGAAGAAGGACGAGAGTGTCTCCGACTTCTTTACGAGATTCGAGGAGGCATTCATTGACCATAGTGGTCAGGATATGAGCACTGAGGGTGGTCAACGGTTGTTTGTGGACAAATTTGTCTCCAACTTATTGCCCGATTTGAGCAATAAATTGAAGAATTCAGAAAGTGCGTGGGCCGTTTCTACCTCAGCTCAGATATTGGCCACAGCACAATATTATGAGAATAGAGAGAAAGAGGAGAACGACCGCGCCGATAAAAAGACGAAAGAACTCAAAACTAAAGTGTTGTTACAGCAGGCCTATCCCCCGCGTTCGAATCAGAATGCTTCGCAGCAAAATAGATCGCAGCCACAATCGAACCGATCACAATCTCGAAATGACTCCTCTTCCCAAAGATCTTCGTTAGGGTACAATCAATGTGCCTATTGTAGACAGGAGGGTCATATAAAATTCAATTGTCCTGTTCTAAACGATCGTAATAGCGGTAATTCATCTAGAGGAGGTCGTGGTGCTTCACAGCAGACATCGCGCGATAGGGGTCGTGGTGCTCAGAATGACCGTTCAGATAACTCATCAAATTCCGATAATTGTTTTGATCAACGTGGATCATCACAAGGACGATCTGCGCAGTACAATGTAGACGATTATTATGTCGATCAGGGAACTGACGACAGTAATTACTAGGACGGCCATAGACAAGGAGAGGGAGTGGTATCAGTTCCGGTTGATCAGAGAGGGCCTTACGTCGCAGTTGCTACATCGGGCGTCGTTGAGCCTTTTCTGTTGGACACTGGTGCAGCGAAAAGTTCCATAAAGCATTCCAAACTCCCTGGCGCACCTTTGTCTGGCTTAACAAATGTTTCCGTTGGATTCTCTGGCGCCCCCGTTAGCAATCCAGTTTCGCGCCCTTTGCCCCTTACAATTGGGCCTCGTGAGCTAGAAGCTCCGTTGATTTTGACTACGGGTTGTGGTGAAAATCTTTTGGGCCTGGATTTGCTTAAACGTTTGTATGCAACTCTGTATTGTTCTCCTGCGGGTGTAAAGCTTACGTTGGGAGAGAGGGTTGTCTCTCCTATGTACTTGTCTCTCGATAAGCTTCACCGGAATTGAGTTCTCTTCCTGCATCTTTGTGGGCAACAGGTCCCAATGACGTGGGCCTGCTTGACATCTCCCCTTATGTTGTTCAGTTGAAATCTAATGTGCGGTTGCCACGTATTCCCCAGTATCGTATCTCTCTTGATGGTGAACGAGCATTGTTAGCGATCATCTATGATTTGATCGAGAAAGACGTAATTGAAGAAACACGGGGAAACGTGTGCAACAGCCCTGTACTGCCCATTCTAAAACGTACTGATCCTTCGAAACCACCTGTTTATCGTTTTGTTATCGATTTACGGGAGGTGAATAAAATTGTGATTCCTCAGTTCCCCGTTGTGCCTGACATCACGGCGCTACTGACTCTGATCCCAGCTTCTGCATCTTGGTTTTCGGTGATTGATTTGAAGAATGCGTTCTTCAGCATCCCGATCGCAGAAGAGAGCAGAAACCTTTTCGGTTTCTCTCTTGGTGGACGCAGCTTCCGGTTCAAACGCGCTCCTCAGGGCTACTGTGAAAGTCCATCGATTTACAGTCAAGCCTTGAAGGGTCAACTGGATGCGTTTACGTTGCCGGCTGGTGCGGCCTTAATCCAATATGTTGACGACTTATTGGTAGCTGCAGATACTCAGGACATTTGCAAAATCGCTACGGTGTCGCTGCTGCAACATCTCTGCGAGTTAAATCACAAGGTGTCACCTTCTAAACTCCAATATTGTTGTCAAGAAGTAACCTATCTAGGTCACTTATTGTCAAAGGAGGGAAGGCGGTTGACCCCAGAGAGAATTGCAGCAATTGCGCGAATGGCTGTGCCAACAACCCAAAGAGATGTGCGTGCCTTTCTAGGTATCACGTCGTATTGCAGGCAATGGATTCCAAATTTTTCATTGCTAGCGAAACCATTGGTGGCTCTTACGTGTAAGGATGTTTCAACTCCTTTACCATGGACGGAAGAATGTCAGAAAAGTTTTTCTGAACTGCGTGATTCATTGTGTTCGGCTCCTGTGTTAGGTACTCCTGACTACAGTAAGCCGTTTACATTATATGTTCACGAGAGGGAAGGTTGTGCTTTGAGTGTCTTAACGCAACCTTTTGGTGGTAAGCAACGTCCATGTGCATATTTTTCCTCGACCTTGGACCCGGTAGCTAGAGCATTGCCGAGTTGTTTGAGAGCAACGGCGGCAGCTGCGGTGTCCATCCGACAATCAGCAGGACTGGTCATGGATAATATGCTTACGGTGATGGTTCCGCATGCAGTCGACACCCTTTTAAATCGTACGAAAACTCAGCACTTGACGAGTGCGAGATTGTCTGGGTACGAGCTGACGTTGCTGGCAAGTCATATTCAGATAAAACGTTGCAATGTTCTGAATCCGGCGACTTTGTTACCAATTAGCTCAGAGTCAGATGAAATAACAGAACACGACTGTTATTTGAGAACGGAAGAGGAAACAAAAGGTCGAGTGGACCTTAAAAACACTCCTTTGGAAGACCCAGATGGAACGCTGTATGTGGATGGTTCATGTTTTAAACTGCCAAATGGCGATGTGACTACTGCATATGCTGTTGTAACGTTGAATACTGTTGTTGAGACTGCAAGATTAAATCAGAATTCTGCCCAAGCTGCAGAACTGATCGCTCTCACTAGAGCGTGTGTGTTAGCGAAAGGAAAACGTGTGAATGTGTTTACCGACAGCCAATACGCTTTTGGCGTCGCCCATAGCTTTGGACGGTTGTGGAGAGAGAGAGGTTTTCTGACATCGCATGGTACGAAGATTCAGCATGGTCAGCTTGTGAATGATCTTTTGGATGCACTTACGTTGCCTAAGCAGGTAGCGATTGTTAAATGTAGTGCGCATCGTAAGGTGACGGATGATGT
This sequence comes from Lissotriton vulgaris, assembly GCF_964263255.1. Taxonomy (NCBI): domain Eukaryota; kingdom Metazoa; phylum Chordata; class Amphibia; order Caudata; family Salamandridae; genus Lissotriton; species Lissotriton vulgaris. The sequence continues at coordinate 18,289 of NW_028250400.1, forward strand.
TGGTCGTGGTAATGCGTTTGCGGATGAGACTGCTAAGGAGACTGCCCGGAACCTTAGCACTCAAATGTATGTGACGAATTCGGTTAGGTGGCCTACAGAATCGAGTATGTGTGAGGACACTATAGAGAGTGTGAAAGCAATTCAGAATGAGGCCACCGAGACTGAAAAGACGAAGTGGAAAGAAAGTGCGGGAAAGTTGGATGCGAATGGTTGTTGGGTTGATTTGTCGGAACATAAGAGATGGATGTTACCGGATGCATATGTGCTAGCTGTTGTGACAATGGCGCATGGGTTAGCACATATTAGCGTGAAAGGTATTTGTAAGTTGTTGTCTCCTGTGTGGAAGAATGATGGTATCACGAAATGCGCTGAACGATTGGTTAAGAATTGTATGGAATGTATGTTGTACAATCCTGGTAAGGGAACCCCAACTCCTCCTGGTAGTTTTGCTCCCCCTTCATGCCCCTTTGAGGTGATCCAACTAGACTTCATCCATATGGAGAGATGCAATAACTTGAAGTATGTTTTAGTTGTGGTTTGCGCATTCTCCCGATGGATCGAAGCTTACCCTCTTAAGGACAACACTGCTTTGTCAACTGCGAAAATCCTACTGAAGGAATACTTTCCTCGGTACGGAATGCCTCGGATTGTATGGTCGGATAACGGAAGTGAGTTTGTGGGGAGTGTGATGAAGAGTGTGTGTAAGGGCCTTGGAATTAATCAAAAATTCCACAGCGCCAATCATCCCCAGTCAGCTGGTTTGGTTGAAGGGTATAACGGCACCCTTAAACTGAAGCTAGCGAAGATTCAGGCTACGACTGGTCTCTCGTGGCCTGACGCTTTACCCTTAGCATTACTGTCAACAAGGGCAACCGTACACTCCCGAGTAGGGCTTAGTCCCTATGAAATAGTGTTCGGTCGTCCTGCAAATGTTTGGGGGGTCCCTAGACCGGGTGTGTTCTGTGATCTTGAGTATCCAATGTTGATCGATTATCTTCATGACTTGACTGCTAAACTGAGGTTAATTCACCAACAGGTTTACGAAGCATTGCCGACGCAGACGGAGGGTCCAGGCCACCAGCTCCAGTCCGGAGACTGGGTGGTGACGCGCAATTTTTCACGCAAGAAGAATTTGGAGCCCAGATTCACTGCACCCTTCCAGGTCCTCCTTGCCACGAGAACTGCTGTTCGTCTAGAGGGTCGGAAAAACTGGGTGCACGCCACCCATACAAAGAAAGTCCCTATTCCGTCGCCGGCAGACTCGTGGGTGAGGAGAGGCATTGCATCAACTGAAACCGAAGGATTGCCGGCGTTTGTACCTTTCAGCGACGCACAACCTGTCGGAGAATCCTCAGTGCAGCAGAAAGACACTGTTGAACATTTGTCATCAAAAGACTCAAGACCAGAACATTCAACTGATCAACAGAACGCTGTCTCTTCAACGGATCCTTTGTTTGACGAACAGACACGTCCTGGGAAAACCCGATACTTTTTGCGATCCAGCACTAAAGACTAATAAAAAATCCTGTTCTGTCCCTTGACAACTGCATTATCCCGTTTTCCACGATCAGTTTGAACACTCGTATCATTGTAATTATTTTTGTATATATACATTGAGTTTCGTTCCTCATATTTTTGCTTCCACAGCTGAGAGACACTTTGCATACACATAATTGTGAATAAAGGCCGTAGGGCCGCGCGTGTACTTCCTTCTGGTTAGTAGGTCTTAACACAAGGTTAAAGACCGTCGGTTCCTGGGAACTCCTAGGGATTGACTACTGCTACACAGAACGAAGTGCGTCAAGAAACGTTGCGGACGGTCGTAGGGGATGGCATTTTCAAAGCTGATGGACTTGGAAGAAGCTCAGGCGCAAAGGTTCAAGTTGCAACAACTTAGTCGCACCAAATGTTTTTTGTTTCAAATTTTCGTATTGCTTTTGACTGTTTCTGCATTATTGGCGGGTGGGGTGTATTACATGATGTCTTGTTTCTTATCTCCTGCCATACCTACTCCTACCTCTGATCCTAAACTTACCACCGTTGCATCTCCCCATTCCTTTCACATCTTACCCGAACACGAGCAGGCTAGACGTGCAGAATTCCGCAACAATTCCTTTATTCAGCTCCTTCACCAGCACCAGTTAGTGGTTAATACTACTAATTGTTGGGTGTGTGGGTTGATGCAGCATACTACGGATAAGGGAATTCCATATCTGGTGTTACCGTATAGTTCCCAAGGGTCTGCTCGAGCATTTCAAACAATGTTTCGAAGCGCATTAGATTCTCACCCCAATCGAGAGCCACGTTCTCCCTACCTTGGCCCTGGCTCATACTATAAGCCTTTGTCTATAGCGATAGAAGACTTAGATAGAGATATCTACGAGCCGTCGCTCATTCCAGTGGAAGAGGTACAAGCCTATAGGGTCCTGAGTAAGGTTGAGTACAGTGCGCTCACGAGTGATAAACAGCTTAAAAGCTCGCCTCCGATATGGGTCGTACCCCACATTGGTAATTTTTGTCTAATGGGTTGTGGCCGAAGATCGAAAGCCCGACTTGGAGAGAGTGCTTGCACTGAAAATTACATGCTGCCGATGATCTCGTCCCCTGTGTTTCTGGCGGCCAAGGGTACCTACTTTGTCTGTCATGATCGTGCGTATGCATGGTTGCCCTCTGACTTCATGGGCTCATGTTTTATCGCAAATTTGTTGCCTCCGACGTTCACTGTAGATGCAGATTATCACAAGACTAGAGTTGTGAGAGGCGTAATTAGCGAAGAGGATACTGACGGTCAAGAGGCAGGAGACTTTTTCAAGGGTTTCCTCCCGTTTTGGGGACCTATGGTTAATAGTAGGAACCTGAGACAATTGACTCGAGTGGTAGAATCGACAGCTAATATTACTGCCAGTGCCCTTGGTAATATCACCACAGAACTTCAGGCGGATAGACTTATGACTTTACAAAACCGTATGGTTTTAGACGTGATCTTAGCAGATCGAGGTGGGGTATGTAAGGTGATCCATTCGAGCTGCTGTATTTTCATTCCTGATATCGCTCCGACTGTCTATCAAGCCATCTCAAAGTTGCATAAAATCTCTGAATCCATACACGTGGATGTAGGGGATTGGACGCTACTTGGGTGGTTTTGGGGCCTGATGTCGACTTGGGGTTGGAAGATTCTGATGATCATCGGAGTCGTTGTGGCGTTCCTGTTCACGTGTTGCCTTTGTGTGCAGTGCGGTCCTGCCTTATGTGGCCTCTGTGCTACAACGTGTATGAGACAGCCTCCTGTTACCAATGGAACTCGGTTGGACAGAGCTATGCTACAGCAACATCTAGATGGTCTGATGAATATCGAGTATGATTCCGACTAGTGCTTGCCTACATGAGGGCAAAAGGAGCGTCTGAGGTTCCGTGACAATTGTAAGTGGTGTTTTCGACTCGCACGAATATGGTCGAGTCTGGTATCTACGAACCGCAAATGACGAGTTTAGTAAGTGTGCGCAGTTTCGCTGTGCTAACTTAAACCGTTCGTTTGTTACGTGGGTTTTTCATCTGTACCCACGGGTTCCATCTTAGATACGGCATCCATTTTGTCTCTTGCCCTCAAGTAGCCAGCGAACGGACGTTGTCCGCTTCGCGACCCTGGGGCTCCCAAGATATTTGCGGAAGACACATGTCCTTTGTAAGTGTCTTTATGATGAGGGGGATGATACTGTAAGGCAGATGGCCCTGCTCGAGGCTCATCTCTCCGTGCCGGTTTATTGTCTCAGCCGTGCATCTCATTAGGCACGTCCCTTTGATGCCTGTAGCTCGTGTTTCCCGATACCTCCCCTTTTACACCTGTTTCCAATCTCCCCACTGTTTCCATCTTCCTCTGCACCTGTCCTTGTTCCTTTTTCGATCTGTTTTACTGCTGATTGGAATGTACTAATGGTGGGAAGATGGGTTTTTACAGTTGGGAACCGCCAAATGTTTCCGCACTTATGTTCCGGACCTTGTGTGTATCAAAGTGACCAAAGCGACCCCTCTCGGGGATAATTGTGGGAACTGGGTTGTAAAACTTTGTTTGCTATGCAAACCTATGGGAGAATTCTGTATAAAAGGACCGATCCACAGAACCAATTTGAAGCAGTCTCCCCGAACTACACTCGTTGTACTTCCTGTGACTTCTGTGTTTCCCTGCAGTAAATAAACCTTGAATCTTTGACGCCGAAGGAAGTGTCCCGTGTCTCTGTCATTCGTACGCCGGAGCAGGTTACCCACGAAGGTTTCAGGTGTTGTCCCCTGGCACCGCTGGGTCTTAAAGAACCCAGTCCTTCAAGTGACGGGGGGATGCTGGCATGAAGGTGACCGGCGGGGGGAAGAGGCGCGTGAGGCAGTGACACGCATATAGACACTATTGACTCACCCCATTGCTAATCCAGGAATGACTTTACCTTCATGCCACAAGTGGGCGGATATGCTCTTTCGTGCCATCTGATCGCCAGGGTTATATCGTCAGAGAACCGGCCCTGCGGCTGTGAGAGTGAGGAGAGGTAAACCGAGCGGGCCGCACAGAGACCGGTGACGTTTAGAGTTAGGAATAACGACAGGGCAGCTTTCAAGCGTAATTTCTCTTCAGCAAGGGTTGATTTTGGCGCCACCCGGTGGTCAAAAAAGTTATTGTCCACACCACCTATATTGTCACACTGTTTACTGGATAAGCCCAGGCAACACATCGTGAACTTTACTTGGAAATCATCCTGCACCGTGCCTAAAGACTTTTTGACTCTTCCTCAAACCCCATTGAACCTCTAAGGGATTTTCTACTTTCAGGGAGGGCTCTTTTGGACATTTGTTTTTTTCAACATGCAGAGTGTAACACCTCCACCTTTCTTCCTAACCAACCCTGGAGAACCTGCAATACAATGGAAAAAATGGAAGAAAGTATTTTTAAATTATGCTACTGTGTGTGGCCCAAATCTTGGGTTAGAAAGGAAAGTAGCCCGAGGGGGAAGAAGTTTTGGATCACCTCCCAGATCTAGGGGCGCAGGAAGCACGGGGTCTGAATGAATTGGAAGTCAGCCTGAAGAAAATAGATTTGCACTACCTTCCTAAGACTAGCACCATAATGGAGAGACACCATTTCGGAAAGAGGGTACAGAAGGAGGGGGAATCTGTTGAAGATTTTGTGTCTGATCTACGCAAACTAGCCGCGACATGCAAGTTTGGAGGCGCATGTGAAGAAAGGATCAGGGACCAGTTTGTGTTAGCGTGTAGGACAGAACGTGTACGAGAGGAGTTGTGGTTGAAAGACGACCCGCCACTGAGGGAGGTTTTAATAGTTGCAGGTAGAACACATGATGCAGTGTGTCAGTGAAATTAAACAGGACAGTGGTGAGAAAAGGAACGAAGACAAACCCAACGTAAGCGAAGTCGTGACTGAATGTGAAGAGGTGTCTGTGGTAAAGGGCCAGAAAATAGTATGTAAGGAGCAGAAAGAGAGTAAAATGGGATGGTCATTCAAGGGTACCTGTTATAGATGAGGGAAACAGGGGCACATGGCCAATGACAGGGAGTGCCCTGCCCTCAAATTTACCTGCAACAAGTGCGGCAAGAAAGGTCATTTCAGGCAATACTGCAGGAGTGGACAAGGATTTAGCAAACAGGGCAAGGACAGGACTAACTTAGTATGTGATGAAATAGTTGTGCAAGTAGGTGAAGGTCAGGTCTACAGCCCAAAAGACACCATAAAAGTAAAGGGTACGGAAGTAGAGGCATTGTTTGATTCCTGCTCAAGAATAACAATCATCAGCGCAAAGGAATGTTCACGGGTGTCCAAGGGGAGGATTAGTTTGAGCAGGATGGATGTAAGGCCTGGGGGGTATGCTGGTTGCCCCTTCTCCATGAAGGGGTACTTCTGGGACACAGTAGAATACAAGGATAGGACAACAGTTTCCAAGGTCTATGTGTCTACTGTAGGTGACAACATCCTGGGCTGGCAGGCTCAGAAGGAGTTGGGGGTCTATCTTGATCCAAATAGTGATCCTCAAATATTAATACAAGAAGTGCAGGAATCAAAGGAAGATGTGGTAATGGAGTTCAAAGAAGTATTCTGTGAAGAACTCGGGTGTTTGAAGAATTACTGTCACAAGATCAAACTGAAAGAAAATGCGAAGCCTGTAGTAGCCAAGGTAAGGAAGCTACCCATTGCCATCCAGGAAGCAGTGAAGGCAGAACTTGAGAAACTGTGCAAAGCAGGAGTCATCGAACCTGTGGAAGCGACTGAGTGGCTGGCGCCAATTGTAGCAGCCCAGAAAAAGGATGGGTCGGTCCCGTTGTGCATTGACCTCAGGGCCTTGAACAAGGAGATCGTGGTCGACCGGTTCCCACTGCCCAACATCACCCAGATGATGAGCATGCTAGAGGGTGCAAAAGTTTTCTCCACACTCAACCTTACCTCAGCTTATTTCCAGATCAAACTGCACGAAGAGTCGCAAGAACTCACGGCGTTCGTGACGCCCATGGGTGCATTCAAGTTCAAGAGGATGCCGTTCGGTTTGGTATCGGCGGCAGCCGTAGTTCAGAGACTCATGGGGAACATCTTGAGAGAGATCCCTGGTGTCCTATGCTACTAGGATGATGTGCTGGTATTCGCAAAAGACCATGAAGAACACGACAAGAGGTTGAGACAGGTGCTGGCCAGGTTTAGGTTGCAAGGATTAACGGTGAGAAGAGAAAAGTGCTTGATTGGCTGCAAGGAACTGAATTTTTTGGGACATAAGGTAACAGCAGAGGGAATCCGTCCGAAAGAAGAGCTCCAGAACACCATTACAAACCTAATGCCCCCGAAGAGCAAAGATGAGATCAAGTCCTTCATGGGAATGCTGGAATTTTACAGCAAATTTGTACAGAATTTTGCAGGAAGGACATTTGCTATACGACAGCTACTGAAAAAGGACACAGTGTTCCGCTGGAGTGATGAGTGCCAAAGAGAGTTTGAAGACGTGAAGAATGCACTAGCAGAAGCACCCAGCCTCAAGTCCTTCATACCCAATCGAGTGACTGTAGTCACCACCGACGCAAGTGCCAAGGGGATTGGGGCGGTCCTCACCCAAGTAGGAACAGGCGGAGAAGAAACAATAGCCTTTGCCTCAAGATCTCTACAGAAGTCAGAGAACAACTACTCTGTGATTGAAAAGGAGGCTTTGGCGGTATTCTGGGCCATGGGAAAATTCAGAGACTTCCTATGGGGCACAAAGTTCATTCTTCGGACGGAACACAAGCCATTGGTAGAGGTTTTCGGAAAGCAGGGTCTTGATGCGATCTCAAGCAGGATCAGACGCTGGGTGGTAAGCCTACAAGAGTACACATTCAGTGTATAATATGTGCCTGGGGCACAACATCTTGCTGCAGACTGCTTGTCTCGACTGGTGAGGGAAAATGATGAGAAAGAAGCAAAAGACAAAGTGGAAGAGGAGATGGAAGACTATCATGAATAAAATGTGTGCGCAATAATTCAGAGAGCCATAGGAGAAGAAACATGGAAAGAAGCACTAAAGTCAGACGAGGTCCTGGATGATGTGTGCAAAAGAGTGAAGAGTAGATGGAAAACAGAAGACAAGCAGGACGAAGCCCTACGGCCATTCTGGATTGTCACATGAGTTATCCATGGTAGACAAATGCTTGTTTAGGGGGACGAGGTTGGTACCTCCCACAGCAGTGAGGGAAAGTCTGGTATATATGGCTCATGAAGGCCACCTGGGCATCACTAAGACCAAACAGAGATTGAGAGAAGACTACTGGTGGCCAGGCATGGACCTTGCCATCGAAAGAATAGTAAGAGACTACATCCCGTGCAGCATCAGCGACAAAGTACTGAGACAACTAACACCTCCTATGGTGTTTAGGCCACCTCCATCCGGACCTTGGGAAGAGTTGGCGTTAGACATCGTTGTCCCACTGATGGGAGAGGTGCGCACGCCGTACATTCTGGTGCTCATGGACCTTTACTCCAGATGGCCGGAAGTGAAGATTGTAAGTGAAATCACAACGAAGACCGTCATTGAGTTCCTTCAAGAATTGTTCATTAAAGAGGGATTACCCAGCAGTCTACTCACGGAAAATAGGGTGCAGCTGTGTTCAAAAGAGATGAAGGACTTCCTCGAAGAGAGGGGAATCACACACAAACGTTGTGCCTTGTACCACCCCAAGACCAATGGAATGGTTGATCGCTTCAACAGGACTCTCGAAGAGAGCATTCAGTTGGCTAAGACCAGCGGCATGAACTGGAAGGAAGAAGTTTGGAGACGGGTAGAAGCATACAGGCTTACCCCGCACCAAACAACGGGTGTAACCCCTTTTGAGTTGCTCCGGGCGAGATTTCCCAACACTAAACTATCGGCAGGCTGGATGGGGTGGCACAAGGGATGGTCGGACCACTCCAAAGAAGTGAAGGGGTTAGAGAGACAGAGGGAAGCTATGTTCGAGAGGAAATAAAGGTTTGATAGACTCCATTCCACACAAGAGGCTGGGTTCAAAGTAGGAGATGACATTAAGATCAGAACACCCACTGGCAGGGCAAGTTGGTCCGAGTACAGTAGGCCCACTAAGATTACTAAATTGTTTAGGAATGCAGTGAAGACCCAGGAAGGAAAGATCTGGAACCTGGGAAGAGTAGTGAGGTATCACCCCCCGGGCAGGATTCCTGAAGAGAAGGAGGGTGCGAAAGCAATCCCTTGGGGAGTAGGGGTCCCCCCTCCCAGGGTACCGGTGATGGTCCCTCACCCGGTTGGTAGGACCAGCCGGAGAGTGACCAGACCACCCAGACATTGGGAGCAATATGTGATGATGTAATTGCTGGTTGCACACTTTGTTTTATGATGTTTCATTTCTGATGTCTCGTTCCGCAGGGAAGGGGGATGTGTGGTATCTCCCACCCACCTCTATCCCCCCCTCCCTGGCAGCTCTGCATGTGATGGAACTACTCGCGGTGAATTCACTTAGAATGTCACCGTGACCAGGGTTCCACGGCAAGCACCGCGGAGCCTAGTGAAACTGTGACCTGTTGTGGTGTTGCTGTGGCTGAGGTCGCTGCGTCCTTAACTACTGTCGAGGTTAAATAAATTCATTAATGACTTTCACTCCTCTTGTGTCTGTCATCTATGAGCGTTTACTACAGTGGGGTCTTCAAAAGAGTAGTAGCAGGGCTTTTATCTGGAATGAGCAGATGTGAGAGAGGCTGAAGGGGAGGATGAAGGAAGGGTTGTGGGATTTCAGTGTGTTTTGAGGTGATGGGCCAGAAAACTAATTACGACCATGTCCACAGCCAACAAGAATTCTTCCTTAGTTTATATACATTTATTTTGGCTTCATAAGAGGCCTTTCCAACAGCCTTGTCCAAATCTATTCTCTCTTGTCAAAGGTGCCATTTGAAATTTTAGTCAATTGCTGATCCTTTTATTGACTGGAAACTGATGTCAGTTCAGATTAGGTTGATGGTCCAAATATCCATCAAAAGAGTTGCAATTGATAAATATTTTACCACCAGTTGTGTTACCTGTTATCTGTGTCATGCTTCTGATGGGAGGATATCCAAGTACCTCTTCAGCTAGTTTGACTTCCTATCTCTTGGCCCCTCTGCCTATTGCCCCAGCAAAGATCCTTGCAGTGCAACTACGATTTGAGAATTGAACTCCAGCTTGTAATCAATGCCTTGCCAGAATATGTTGTGTAGCAGCATAAAGGAATGGGATTGCTATAAATACAATGTGTACACCCATGGAGCCTGGTAGGTGATCAGGGAGGTTAAAGCATTGGCTTGGGAATTAAGATGTCAAACGTGGTGAGTTTTATTAAGCTAGTGGGATCATAGAAGCAGGGACAAGGCAATGGATAAGGTTTAGTTTGCTGAGAGAAAAGAGTTGCAATAAATGAGTCTCAAAGGTGGGGTGTGTCACTGAGGCTTTAGCTACGGAGGGCTCACAAAGCCGGATACCTTCTCTGTGATATCCTACTAAATCAGATCTGCTCCTGCGCATAAGCTCCAAGTGGGAGAAATCTGAATCTTTAGTCTAGCGGCAATGCACCATGATAGCCAACTTGATAGGTTTGACTTAGTCCCCCAGAGGTCTTGAAGTTGAGAAGTCACAGGTTTTCAGTGGAGGTAGAAAAAGTTCAGCTAGACACAGCTATGGGTTCCAGGGCCACAGGAACAGCACTTGGGAGTTATAACTCACTTCAGCAGAGCCAAAAGCAGGGTCTATGGCATGTCTAGTTTGAACTGGTCGGATTGGCAGTTCCAGGCAAGACATCTTGTAGCTTGCTGTGTCTCTGTAGCTTGAACAGCAGGTCATCTTTATGGCCCTTGGAGTTCACTTCTTTGTAATTGGTATGAGAGTGAGGGTGGGCGGAGCTCGCTGATTTGCACTACACAGAATTCTGTGGAGATGCATCAAAACTCAGTGGAATTCTGCAGAGTTCCATGTGCAGGCGGAGTTGCTCCACTTGCCCACCCCCTTGCCCTTTCCCCAGCACATATTGACTGTCCTTCGTATTCAGTTCAGCACCAGTGAAATTTCTTTCTACACACTTATGTTACATGGCTTTCCTTTGTCTGAAACCTGCAAACTGCATGTCTTTCCACTACCTACTGCTCAGAAGTTTTCTCTCCGCTTTTCTTTAAGAATAATCCACATAGCCACGTCTCTGTTGAACAAAGACACTGTTGCTTTATTTTCAGGATTTGAACATGGCGTCTGCATTTACCTGCGGGAATGTAAAAATATTCTGTAGAGCTTTAATCACCACGAACGCTGAGCAAGACCCAAAAGGTCCCAACCAGCAGTGGAAGCGAACAGCCATAACGGGTTTATGCCACCCCTGGGAACCCGTGTTTCCAGCCACCTGAGAACCGTGAAGGCTGGCAAAGTAATGACTCATTTCTGAGATAGGGAGGCGTCAAAAAGAGGATGAAGAAACCCACAATAATGAGTTAAGAGAATGCAAGCTCATTTTTTTGACAATACTCTAATAATGCAGTGCTTACTGCCATGTTCTCACAGCTTCGTAGCGCTATATAGGGACTGCATTACTAATATACTATTTATATTATCCACTTCGAAGGCATGACAGGCTCATACAAAATTCTAAAGAATGGTATGGGGTGCACTTCATGAAGGAGCTCTGCGGGGGCTGGCTACAGCGCACTTTCTGATGGCAGCCCCCGGACGCTCACCCTGCATGAGCTTACCAAAGCGGCCCAGAGCACACTGTGCCTCAGGGCCATGATGAGCCCCCCTGAGGCCCAGTCCTACTCCCCCAATTCCTGCCAACCCACGCACCGTCACTGGTACTGGGCAGTATGATGAGGAACAGAAAAGGAAAACGGACTACTTACTGAATGAAAATGGGCCCTCGTCCTAATACAGGATATTCACCACCGTTGCCGACCTTCGACTCCTAGCTCTGCCATCCGTCCTGGCGAATAGTCAGTGCTGCAGTTGTAGAGCACCAGAGATCGCTGCTAGCGCCAAGACACCATCAAGAGTAGGAGCTCTCCTGGAATCCGCCTGAAGACCAACTTCATGGGCACAATGCAGCACGCTCTTGCCTGATCATCCTTACTTCACCCTGCAGCATTTGGTGGTGCAAGCTGCCGCCGTGAGCCACCCACTCCAGCCCTCACAACTGCTGAGTGTGGGAAGTCACTGAAGTGTTCCTGCTGACTTCCACCTGGGCTGTCTACCCTCTGAGTCCTCTAGCATTATTCTGTGTGCCAGGCTCCCACCTGGGGGAGCTACAATGGGGGTGAGTGTGACATGTGGGGTTAAACCCTTATCTATATGTTTAGCATGCCCTTCACTGCATTGTGGGTGCGGTAAAGTCCGCTACATGGCGTAGGTGGAGTTTTTGTCAAACTGCGCCCTCCAAGTGGAGTGCAGAGTGCCAAAAACTCAGGGAACTCTTCCGGCGAGTGGAGTGTACCGCCTGCCGCTATATGAGAGGGGGAAGGTTCTGTCCTTCCAAGCTCCTCTCACCTCTCCGACCAGAGGTTCTGTCCTCTTCTGATACCTCTCAAATGCAATAGAGTTATGAAGAGGGTACTAGGGATGCCACAGTTTTGCATCATCCCTCTGTAACCAATGAAGTAAAGCTCCCAGGGGTTACCCTAACCACTTTTGCAGCAGCATCTCCAGTGTGGCCTACTGCACACAATCCCACAGTGCTACCCTCTTTTTATATTCAAGATGGTGAAATCCTTCTTCCATGGTGGAGAGCCTGTTTGCCCACCCTAGAGGTGTGGCAGGGGAGGGAAAGGAGCAGGCCCTCCTCTCTGCTCACTCTAAATAAGTTCTGAGAGAAGCTCTCCTCCCCCTGGCATTGGTGCCTGCCTGGGAATTAAAATAGGGGCCTGCCCAGTTGTCAGCTAACATTTTCTTATGACATTTGGATGTCTCTTTGAAGTACATGAAGTTCCTGGGTCCACCCCAAATGACCATCCTTCCAGAGGAACAAAAATGCCTCCCCACTGCAGGGACTTTGTCTCTGCTCTGGGAATAGTTTTCACACCTAATCAGGGTTTGAGCACTCAGAGGGCTGAAGCGGGAGGCTGATGCAAATTATCTGCCTGAGGCTTTATCTGGGGAAAAAGGCAACTTTCTAAACATACCTCTTTCTTAATAGTTTTCTAAAAACCCAACTTCACAATTGAATAAGGCTTTTAATAAAAATTAAAAATAAAGATTTGATCATGTTTCTAGTTGGTTCCTACCCTGAGATAGCAGAAGTAATATTTAATATTGCTTCCCAGTATTTCTCTATGGGCCAGCCAGCCTTCCAACATTGAAAGTAGCTTTTTGGTACTAGTCACTGTAAGGGCATATTAACATTGCTTTTCTACAAATCCTACATTTAAATACCTTTCACCCTGCCTTATGAGCTACCATGCCTGCATTGGACTGAGTTATTCATTCTTAAATGGTTAGTTTTGATCTTAAACGGGGTTTAATTTGACAGGTCAAATTGCAGTTTTTACACTACTGCAGTCAGGTTCCAATGTTGGGCCTGAATCCATGTTTGCATTGCCACTGTAATGGATGGAACAATAGATGCTGCCATCCACTAATGACATTTAGCTTACAGGCCCTAGGTACACCTTGTACCATACATTAGAGACATATAGGTAAGTTAAATATGCCAATTAGGTTTATTCCAATTTAACCATGTTGAAACAGGGAACATGGGCACTTTACTTCTGGCTAGTAGAGGTGAGATACACAGAGTTCTAAAGCCAGCAAAAACAGATGGGGCAAAAAGCTAGGGGTACACTACAAAAAAATGGTAATTTCCTACAATGGGAAGTATTAGCATGTGCGTCAGAAAAATACAGGAATTGGAATTGTGGTACCTGATTAGTCAAGTAGCAGTTTTTTGTTAATGGCACAGATTAAGGTTGAACTAGGAAAAAGACTCCCTATGGGAACTATTTGCCATGTACATGGAAGGTGTAATAATGAAGACATTAAAGAAGTTGAGATGGTAGGCTTATTTCCAATCACTTAAGCAGCCACAATGCACGTAGGCTTCTCAATAAATTGTCTCTTTTCCAACTGCCCTACAATGAACCTTCCCACAATTCTAGCCCTGATATTCCACCCAGAAATTCTACCCACCAGTATCAGATGTAAACATAACACACCTTTCCCCTTTAGAAAACAACAACACTCTAAAATAACACAGTCAAACAATTAGGAAAAGAATAAACACTGAGTAAAAATAAATGTAAAAAAACACGAATGAAAACTCTATAAAAAAATCCCCATAGACAATTTTCAATACTTAACATAATCAGAAAACTTAGCTGGATGACATTTAATCCTCGAATTTCTTCTCACTACATCTTCCATTCCCTTCTCATGTAAACCATCCCGAGAAGCAATCTCCCCTTCTCTTGGTACCTGAGAAGTAATCTCCCTTTCTCTTGTTACCTGAGAAGTAATATCCACTTCTCTTGGTACTCCCACATCTTCACCAACTTACACATCCATGAAAATATTCCCACCATCCTCCCATCTAGGACATTTCTTCACCTCCCTATTTCCAGTACAAACAGAACTTCTGTAAACAGAAACCTGACTCATATTTCAAATTTTCCCTCCTTGAACTTTCACAGCATTATCATAAACTTGTACTACTTCAATGGATTCCGTCCACTGGGTAACTATTTGCCACTTGTAACCGGCTTCCTAATACGAACCCAATCACCTACATACATTTTTCCACTTGAGGTTTTACATCTACCTTTATTCATACTCTAATCTTCTTGTAGTGAATGCAAACTTCTGACTCTTCACAACACTCATTTAACAACCATGGAGCCAGTTTAGAACCATGCTTTCTCCCACATGATAATTCTAAGGGTGTAGCTCCCGTTACTGAATTTGGCATGGTACGATATGATAGCAAAGTTGCATGTAAAGCCTTCTTCCAGGACAAACCTCCTTTGCAAGCCAACTGAATAGATTCTCTTACCACACTGTTAAATCTTTCAGTCTGACCATTGGACTGGGGATAATAGTTAGCATTTATTCAGCGGCAGTCGGCACAGGTAACAGTGGTGGGGTGGTGGGGCTGGGTGAGGAGGCATTTTGAGGGACGATGCGGAGGGAAAATTAAATAAACAATACATTTTCCCTCTGCATCGTCCCTAGAAATCCCCTCACCGGCTTCACCACCCCACCACTGTTACCTGCATGGACCACAGATACGTTTATTTTGTGTTTCACCCACACCTTGTCAAATAACCATCAAAAGACTTACTAACAAATTGGGGACCAGTGTCAGAAACCAACTCTTCTGGTAAACCCTCTTTACAAATCACATCCTCTAAAAAATCTTCGATAACCTCAGAAGTGAATTTTTCTGTCATTTTGACTTCAGGCCATTTAGAAAAATTGTCCACAAGAACAATGGCAAATGCTTCTTTTCTTGGAATGGTACAAAACGGACCCAAAATGTCAATACCTAACTTCCTCCATGGTCGGATAACTCAATAGGAGATTATTCTGCTGCAAATGGCTTTACCGTCTCATCACTATTAGCACGCAAACTGCACTCTCTCACCATTTCTTCCACCATACTATCTACAACGAACATTCCCACAGTTCTAGCCCTGATGTTCCACCCTAACATTCCACCCACCAGTACCAGATGTAAACACAACACAAACAACTAACTATGTGGGCCACACTATTGGCCACAATAGTGAAAACATACATGTATAAGGATCAAAAATGGCGCTGCCTTATTAAAAAAACTGAAATGTTTGATAGCCAGATATGTTGGGTAGCAAGAAACAATCAGTCTGTATTGGACAACAATGTGACATATGTTATTATAACATACAGAAAAAATAAAGGTAACAATATTGCATTCATCATTACAATATACTCAACAAATGAAGATCAAAATTTGGGAAAACATCAGTCTCGTAAAAAGAGCTGGCTTTTAGCTCAGAACGAAGAACCATCAGACTCCCAAAGCCTCCTTATCTATACATCCGCAAGATGAGGATAATAAAAAAAATAAAAAAAAGAGCTGGCTTTTGTAGCAAATTTAAAACAAAGCAGTCTGTCTTTCTCCAATTATCCATTGTACTAAGACCATGTTCAATTGAGTTCACACAGTCTATGCTTTTAATTTCTCTTCTGGTAAGTATAGCTTTTGTCTTTGGTTGGGAATTATATATTCAATCACTTGACAGCTGATGCCTTGCTTGTACAGTTGTTAATGTTTGACCAATGGGGCTCTAGTATTTCACATTTGATCTGTCTCCATTGTTGTGAGATCCTTGTTTTGATTACCTGTGTACATTTTCTGATATTGTAAGATCCAATAAGAATGCAATCACAGGGACACCATATCACATAAATCACAGCCTTCATGTTCTAATTTGTCAAAGATCTTAAATTGTTTATTGTATCATTGTTTAAAAACCTTGATATGGATACAGTATTTGCACGCTATCATCAGCCCCATGTGCAATGTCCTACCAGTGGTGATGGACTCCACTGTGAGTTAAGTGTGGGATGTTTTAACATAGGTAAGGAGGCTTCACCAATGAGTCTCTAATATTAGGACTTCTGAATGTAACACCAGTTTGTCAGTATGGGGGAGTATGTTCTTAATTGTATCCCATTGTTTCTGTACAATTGTCTTGCTTTTAATACCAGCTGTGCTAAACATAATTACAGAAATGTGACAGTCAGTATCAGTGGTGCAAACTAGTTGTTTGCAGCAGTTCCTCTCTAGAGTAATTTCAAGCACTCTTCTGAGCTCGTTTAACCAATCCTTAGGAATAGCCTCTTTCAAATAATGTGGCTATAAGGATATCAGAATCACTGAAGTAATTTGTTCTTTTAACCCTTTTATTCCAATGGCCAACTTCCATATTACCATCCCAATGCGTCTGTTGATCATTGGCCAACAGTGGGGTTGACTTAAAAGGACCCTCTGGTTCTCTTTCCAAAAGGTTTTCTTTTTTTGATTTTAGAGTGCAGACTGCTGCTCGAGTCTTTTTTTCTCTAGGGAAATGACGATCAGCAGGCTTGCTGTGCTGATGTTATTTCCATTCAAAGTGAAAGTGGAATGAGCCGATTAGCTCATTTCACTTTCACAGGATCGTTTTTTCGGGGGCATATTTCAGTCTCCTGCGCACCAATTGCCATGAGGGAGGTATCATTGGAAAGGGGAGTATCCTTATGGATTCCTGCTTGGGGGTTGCCACAGGGAGGCGATCCCAAGCAGGAAAACACCCAATAGACACCAGGCATATGATTGCAGCGGGGAGAGTCCCACCTGGGCATTGGCCTGTGCCCCCACAGTCCGGGGACCTATTTGACGTTCTGCGCCATGCAGGGGGTGCATGGGGTTATTCACCCCAATTTGCCCACCTGGGGGAAGCTAGCCCAATAGACATCAGGGACTGCATTTATAGTGTTTTTTAGCAGGGAATGCCCCCAGGGGGCATTGTTCTGTGCTCTCCTCACCTCAGGGTCAATGGGGGTAAACAGCCGCATTCCCTCCCAATCTGCCCACCTCGGGGTGGCAACGAGCCTCTTAGACACCAGGGACTAGCCTAGGAGCTAATTTGATTCTCTGCTCTCCTGTACGGTATGTGGGTATTTACCCCAACTTGTCCTGCAGTGGGATAGAAAGCCCACTAGAAACCAGGGCCAGCAGCTTTGCAGTATTTTATTTGGGGGAGGGCAGCTCCCTGGGCATTGGCCTGGGCTCTCCCCACCCCTGGGCCCATTAGACTTTTTGCCTCCCCGGGTGGTGGATAGGTGTAATCACCCTCACTCTGCCCCACCCCGGGGTCAACTTGCCCTCTAGACATCATTTATGCAGTTTTTTCTTCTTGAGGGGGAGAAACCCCATGGGTGTAGGACCAAGCTCCCCCCACCCCAGGGTACATTACACTTTCTGCCTCCCCATGGGGGCCAATTGGCGGTGAATACTAGACAACAAGAACGCCGGATTGGAGAGGACGACTGAGAAGATGCGGGACCCAAGGGAGACAGAGAAGACGCGGGACCCGAGGGAGACAGAGAAGACGCAGGACCCGAGGGAGACAGAGAAGACGCGGTTCCCGAATCACCGGACGCCAGAACACCAGGGAACCCAGAAGAAGGAGAGGAAAGCTGGTCCGAGGACTGGTGGTGTCCAGAGGATGCTGGGGAGTGGCCAGAACTCAGGAGAGTTACGGCGGAGCCGTTGAGTACAAACGGCTCGGGGTCACAGGGAAGGAGGGGCATCGAAACAGGAGGGGCACGGGGTGCGAATTGTTTCCAGAAGGTCCTTACTTTTTGAAAGAAGCGGGAGGGGCACAACGTGTGTATTGCTGGCAGAACGTTCTTACTAAATACATTATATACCAGTCTATGATGAATACTGAATAATACTTGTCGTCGGCCTCTACTATACTGTTGCACACTCTGTATCACCTCTCTTAGGCACGTAATACCTAAAAAACCCTTGTACCTCTCATTCTGAACTACTTTTTGGTTTGGGCTCTTTAATTCACAATCCTTCTACACTTGACGGCCGGCATGGATATAGCACAAAGGTGTGGTGAAGGGAGAACAAACCCTAACATTAGAACCTCATTCTTACGGTTCCACTATTTGTTTCTTTTATCATCCTACGAGCCTCCGGGGAGACCATTTCGGTCCAGAAGAACGAGAGAGCAAAACAACACCTTTGCCCATATCAACTCCTTCCAGCTCATCACAGTAATCATCAGAAGAAGAAGAACATCCGGGACAATCTTCACACAACTTTATATCTCGCCCTATTATTAATAAACCACTTTCTGTTAAACCTTTACTGCAGCCTCCACGCCTGTTTAACAAGCCTGCGCTCCCACAATCCCCCTATGGGCAGATAGGAGGTTTGTCCCAATTGGGGATGTTACCCCAGATCTACCCCTGATGTGGTAGAAAGGCTACTAGAAACCAGGGATTTTGCAAAGAGCTTGGTTCAAAGGAGGCGGGACCTGGAGCTTGTACTAGATTGTGGAATCAAAACAGTCTGAGACAGACATGTCTGACAATGTTATGGAATGTTTGCTTGTCTTTCGCCTCTGTTAATGTGATAGCCTGCATAATCTTACTGATAGTAATTGTAAGCAAATAGCAATAGGTATTGTTTGTCATAGTTTGCTTTCGCTAGTTTGTCTATTTCCAATTCTGAGTGATAATAACAAAGTCATTGATGGTCTTTGGGCAGAGGCCAGGGATGGTTAGGTCAACAGAGAGGGAGGAGAGATGTATTAACTGACTAATGTAATGAATTGGGAATTGTTTTAATGGACAATGAAAAGTTCTTCACGTCTCCAACTATGCAATACTGGTTGTGGTTATGATGGTAATGGTTGTAATGATAGTTGCAGTTCAGTTCATGTCAGACACAATGGTGGCTGGTGACATTTCAATGTAGTGGGACATAAAAGTTGGGGATGAGTTTTGTGTTGCGAATGGAACCCAGGGACTGTGGCTTCCATCCCTGGGCCAGCTGGACCTCTGACCTTGGGCCCAGTCAGAACTTCTTAACTCAACCAAAAAGGGAAGCCCTCCCAGGTCGGAGAGATTCAGTCCCATGAGCTTTGAGAAATGGAGGGTTGGAGACTGGAGTTCAATTCTCAGCAGTTTGTGTCACAGCAGGCTAGCACACAGATGCCAGGTCCTTGTCGTCCTCACCTGGAGCCCGCCAAAGCACTACCCATACTTGTAATCTATTCACACTGAGTAACAGAGATGGATGTGAAAGACAGTCAAGAGAATGTATCCGACCTTCTGGAGCTCTGACTTGCCCTAGATTTCAAATGATCCCTCATTGTGACTTTCAGGGCAGCTTGGAATTCTGAAACCTCAGTCACCTCAAAGAAATGATGTGTTTTTCAAATTTTATTTCAAGTACATAATGTAATGATGTTGGCATGGCACATTTTACACTGCCCATGTAGAAATGTTAAATGTTTCACAGGAGTAATTTCACATAGCCCTAATTATATTTTTGCAGAGATCTGCTATGAACCTACAGGCACAATTGGCTTTGCTCAGTCCGCAAAGACCTCTCTGGAACTGGTGAGCTGGCATGACAAATGTAATCTGCGCCACCACAAAAGCGGTAGGATCAAACAAAGAACACAAACAATAAAAGATGGTGCACTGATAGAGTGTTCTCAACACATAGAGACAATACGTAGTACAGTATGTTAGTCGGGCAGCCCTTCTTCATTTTCCTTTGGACAGCAGAAAAGTCTTCAATGATCTGTTTCTGTGTCTTGACTTCTTAAGCTGGCTTCCAGCCAAGCAATATCAGAAAAAGGTTAGTCACCAACACTTGAGCAAAAACATGTTGCTTGTTTCCAGCTAGAAGAACTTGGACATTGAAGGAAGTGACCCGTTTAGGGCCACCCGGGTCACTCGTGACCACCTCCCAGCCTTCCATACAAATGAAGAGTCGGTCAGACAGTAGAGAATACAAACCAAGTATATGTTTATTCAGAGTACACTCGAGTTGAGCCCCGTCTGCCCAGTCGCTTAGGGGTGCTGCAGAGAGGACCGACATCAGAAAACATGGTGATAATTTATGTACGATTCAGAACCAATGAAGACACGCCCAGACTGGAAATTTCCAGATGGAGGCAGCTACACAAAGGAGGCGCAGAAGGATACGTTTTGATCCTAAGACCAGGCACACACTATCTCTATGCCAAGGTCACTCTGTCCATGCCTTCCGCTAGACTAGTGGGAGAATGCCTCTATCTAGTGGGAAAAGTATGTGCTAATAAGAACAGTGTATTCATTAGCATAGCATGACCTAACCTTGGAGAGATTAAATGTTCTGCAGCCTGCTTATTGAGGAGGGAATGCGCAGCTTGGGCATGATTCAAAATGGCGGCTAAATATAAAATGGTGCAGCTAATGCTAACTTACATGGAACATTGCACAAACAAAATAGCAAAACATATTAATTTCATCAGAACCTCCTTTTAGCATCTGCTAACTAATTCATAGGGGGGCAAAAAAGACATAAAATTCTTATGAAGAAAAGGAAATCAATATTCAGAACAATCCATATACTCAGCCTCAGGAAAAGAAGCTGCAAGGGATGACATAGAACCAAGATGCCCATGTCAATTTGCATGATTTCATCAACCTGTTTTTGCAACATAACTGCTGCATTAGTATCATGAGCTGACAATTTCGGCATGGGAGTGAGGATAGTGATACAATAGGAGCAATGAGCTCGGAGAC
This sequence comes from Lissotriton vulgaris, assembly GCF_964263255.1. Taxonomy (NCBI): domain Eukaryota; kingdom Metazoa; phylum Chordata; class Amphibia; order Caudata; family Salamandridae; genus Lissotriton; species Lissotriton vulgaris. Next base: position 39,090 of record NW_028250400.1, read on the forward strand.
ATTGTATGCAGAGGCAACCCATGTAGAAAATACCGGCAACCACAGCCAGAAAAGTGAGGATCTTCCAACCCCAGGAGGTGGGTATGTTCCAGAACCACCCTGATAAGGTCCCAGTACCTGACTCTTGGTGTATGTCAGACAAGAGTCTATGCAATTTTTGTATAGCTGCATGCACATTGGGGGAGTGATCAGGCATGTTAACACAACAACTGCTGCCAATGACGTGACAAGCTCCACCCCTATCTGCAAGTATGACGTTTAACACCATATAGTTATGCAAAGTGACTAATCTCGTAACCTGAAGCTCAGCAGTGATGTTTGTCAGTATTCCAGCAGTTATATTAATAACCCCCTCCACAACTCTTGTTAGCCAATGAAGTTGAAGACTATTAGCCATGGGGCCCCTAAAAGGTAGGTGACCCTTTATGGCATCCCCCAAACTGTTGTGCTGTGGTATCTGTCTGATATATATCCTTTGTGTCAACAACCCTTCTAACTTAGGGCAAGTATGTACTCCTACACTGCAGCTGATGATCTTTATGATAATTGAATGGAGCAACATACACAGGGGGAAGGAGGAAAGAGAGATAACATCTGCCTGACCATCCCCTCGGAAGCCAGACATGAGCTTGGGATCCAAAGACAAAATAGACATTATGGGGTAGGACCAAGGGCGGACTATTATTCGTTCTCAGTTTGTAGGTGAAATTGCATTTACTCTCCCCCACCTTTACCTCCCCAGTTCCCTGGACACAGAAATTAGCTGTGGTGTTGACCACGGACACCGGCATCGGTTTGTCCTTAGTAAAATTGCGTGCTTGGAAAGATTGAAAATACTCAGCAGTGTTGAACCTTTGGAAACCATCCATTTCCATTTGAAGCCATGTTTTGTTCTTCACTTTTTTGTATGTGCTCATACAGGATTTAGGGGACAATGTACAAAAGGTCCCTTGCCCTGCCTGTCCTATACGAGTAAACCCATGATAAAAATGTATATACTCTACCGCAGTATGAGAATCAGCAGGTGTCATAACCAGGGTAGAGAGTTGGAAATGGTAGTGCACCATAATGAACATTTCAAACCAACCTTCACAGCTACCAATATATGACAATAACATGGACAACAAATTGTTGCTCTTATGAGTAACTGAGGGGAGTAATCCACAAACCCAACAATTAGTTGTATTGGACACATCATGGGCTTGATGCAACATTTGTATAAATACATTGTCTGTGTAGGACTTTCTATGCTCATCTTTGCGAGGGTAAGTAACAACAATGTGCTCAGGGGAATGGTGGTATTACCCATCAGGGAGTGCACAGGGAATTTCTCCTCCAAGAACAACGACATTCCAAGTACTGTTGCTTGTACCATCACTACTATTAATGTGCAAATTATTTTACTCTTTTTTGATCCACCCTTCATTAAATGCGGTGGTGTAAATGGCTGTTCCTCCTCAGCCACAGGCCAACCAAAAGAATGCCTGATTAGGCAATAACAGGAATTCAACAGTAAAGATAATAAAGGCAAAAGTTCCCAGTGCCCATCTGAGCCTCACTCATACAGGCTCCTATTGTTCATCCAACATTGGTGCTGTTGAGCACCAGCGGTGGAGCTTGCTCAGTCCCAAGCTCAAGATGAATCCCACAATGATCAGGATAATGTACCCCCCTCAGGATAGCACATGCAACTTATCCTGTCCAATGTCATGAACAGTGCACAAATCTCAATTCACCCTAAACTGACTTTGTTGGTACTACAGCAAAGTACACCCTAACTTGCACAGTCTATCCTGGTCTAATCTGACTTTCCTTTTGTGCACTATTCCCAAGCCGGGCCGCAAATTGTACTTGGCCACCCCAGGCACGGTTTGATCAAGAAACAACAGCTCCTTTATAGCTCTTATCTCTAGGGGTACCGCTGCATTCAACACATCATCGTTTTCTTTTTCCATTTGGGTCCAAGTCGCTGCATCGCTGAAGGGGATGAACTGAGGCACCTTTTCACACTCAGCATCCCCAACACCATTCCTCACCCATTGGTCATAAGGTAAGGGTAGCAGAATCCTGTGGCAGTGGGATGCATGAACCAGTTTTCCCGGCCGGCGACCTTCACCCTGGTATGGGTGGTCAGGAGGACCTGTTCAGGTCCCTTCAAACGGGGCTCCAAGCTCTTCTTCCTCTGGAAATTGTTCACTAATATATAATCTCCAGGCCGAATATCGTTTGACGGCCCCTCTGGTGTAGCTGGAAGGGACTTGCGGACCTGTTGGTGAATACAACGCAAATTTTCAGTTAACTGTAAAAAGTAATCTGTCAACAATGGATACCCAATATCAGAAAAAGTACGAGGGCGCGGGACACCCCAGACATTTGTTGGGCGTCCAAACACAACCTCGTAAGGTGACAATCCTGTTCTGCAATGTGCTGTTGCCCTTGTCGACAAAAAGGCAAATGGTAAAGCATCTAGCCACTGTAACCCTGTTGTCTCCTGAAGGTTTGCCAATTTCAGTTTGAGAGTACCGTTGTACTTCTCAACCAAACCTGCTGACTGCGGGTGGTTTGCCGCATAGAATTTCTGTTTTATTTGCAAACTGTCACAAATTAACTGTATGACCTTGGCATTAAAGTGACTTCCGTTATCACTCCAGATCAAACGGGGCAAGCCAAAGTGAGGAAATAACTCCTTCAGTACCTTTGCAGTCGCAATGGCTGTATTGTCTTTAGTGGTGTAAGCCTCAGCCCATTTACTGAATGCACAAACAACCAACAACACATACTTCAAGTGATTGACCCTGTACAATTTGATATTGTTGGACTTGGCCGTTGTTGCAGGGTCATCCCTGAACTTTTTGCCTTCCTTCTGTATTTTGTCTGACCTGTTTTTGTTGGTTTTATGACTCTGGGCACTTTACCACTGCTGATCAGAGTTAAAGTGCATATGCTCTCCCTATCGTAAATTGATGTATGGATTAGTGACTCCATGATTGGCTGGTTTGGTTTACTTGTCAGACCCTAGTATAGTGCACTGAGTGTGCCCGGGGCTTGTAAACCAAAAGCTGCTGGTGGGCTTGCAGCACTGGTTGTGCACCCACAGAAGCAGTCTGTAAAAATGTGTCTCAGGTCTGTCATCGCAGAGCCTGTGTGCAGTCCGGTACTGCTGTGTCGACTGGGCCAGTGTACCCACTTGCCAGTCCCTAAAACCTTCCCTTTTCTGCATATTACTAGTCACCCCTATGGCAGGCCCAATGGCAGTGTGCATTGTAGATAAATGGTAGGACATGACCTGATGTGTGTGGCATGTCCTAACAGTGAATTACAGCCATTTTCATTTTTCACTATTTCAAGGCTACCTGTTCCCCATAGGCCAGAATGGGTAGTTTGATTATTACATCCTATAATCCTAACTGACTAAGGGAACTAGGTAGAAAGTTGAGTTTAGTGTGCCTGAACTCAGAATGATAAAATACATCTTTTAGTGAAGTTGGTTTTAATATTCGGTGTTTGAAAATACCACTTTTAGAAAGTAGGTATTTTCTTGTCTAACATCCAAGTCTGCCTCTGCTAGGTTGTGTATTTCTTGTCTGGAGTTTGAATGACAGGGGCTGGGGGATTCCAGGAGACAGGGTGAGTCAGCACAGGGCTGAATGGAGAGATCTAGATGTAAATGGGTAGAAGGAGTTGCACCTGGGACCTGAATAGGGCTGTACCTTCCCTCCTCAATGCTGGCTTCACCTCCTGTGGTGCTTCTGATGTCCTTGGCCTACACTGTGAAAGGAAAGCCAGAGTGTTGTCAACTGAGTGCTCCAGAACTGACCAGAACTGGTTTGGACTAGGCAAAGGCCTCTCTGCCGCCTGAGAACAAAGGAAAACTGTGTATAAAAAGGGGGACCCAGACCCCAGAGAATTAGATCACTTTTGGGAAACAAGAAGAAACCTCTGCCGAGGAGAGGAACCAGAGAGAATGAGTAGATACTATCCCTAAGTGTGAGGGATTGGCCTGCAGTGGTTGCCTTACAGCCAACATACATGATGAGGGAAGGAAGTAATAAAGGGAATCATGCAATGGTCACGGCTAGAAACTTTAGGGACATCAGCAGCCATTCCTTTGCGCCTTGGGCTGCTAGCTTTTCTATCACGGGTATGGACAATGTACATACCGCAGTTGGTCATTTTGAACAGGCTGTCACCGAAGCTATGAATGAGCTAGCTCCCATACAGACCCGACGCCGAGCAAGGAAGAGACCTTCTGCTCCGTGGTTCTCCGACTCCCTTAGGCTCCTCAGGCAAGAAGTGAGGAGGAAGGAGAGGCTCTGGCACTCTAGCTGGGATTTTAAGAATAAAGAAGCCCACAAACTCCTTGTCAGGAAATATAAGGCTGAGATTGTGCAGGCTAAACAAGATTACTTCGTAACCCTGACTACCTCGCTCTCCTCCCCGAAGGAGCTTTTTAAAATTGTCGACGCGCTAGTCGACTTACAAACTCCTGACCCTGTTATTCCTTCGCAGGACTTATGTGATAGGATTGCCCTATTCTTCCATACAAAAATATTGGATATCCATCTAGCTCTTGAGAAACAAAGAGCGGGCATCAGTGTCTCTAATGCCCTGGCTCAGCCGAATCTGCCCATCTTCGATACTCCTCCACTAAGCACCCTGGACTCCTTTCCACCACTAGAACCGCAGGATCTTGAAGTCCTGCTTAATAAGATCAAATCCGGTTCCCCTTTGGATACTTGCCCTCTGAAAATCATCAAGCAGTGCAAGGAGTCCTTCTTACCACCACTGCTAGAAATTATGAATCTAGCAATAAGAGATGGTGTCTTCCCCTTGGAATGGAAGAAAGCAGTAGTAAAACCCCTGCTAAAGAAGGCCTCCCTTGACCCGGAAGTCCTGAAAAACTTCCGTCCAATCTCGCTGCTTCCCGCCCCCGCGAAGATGCTCGAGGCACATCTGAATAAGCATCTCGCCGCTTTTGTAGAAAGCTCGGGTTGTCTTGACTCCTCTCAGCATGGATTCAGGAGGGATCATAGCACCGAGTCGGCCCTCACTGTCGTGCTCGATAACATCCGCACGACAGTGGACAGAGGCCAGACTACCCTCCTGGTCCTGTTAGACCTAACTGCGGCCTTTGATACCCTCTCTCCCTCAGTTCTTTCATCTCGTCTGGGGGATGTGGGGGTGAAGGGCGCAGCTCTAGATCTCCTGACCTCCTTCCTGACTGGGAGGGAACAAAGAGTCAAGATGGGTGAGTTTCTATCTCCATCCCGGCCTGTGCTTTGTGGGGTCCCACAAGGGTCGGCTCTTAGCCCGACCCTATTTAACATCTATGTGACCCCACTGGCCAGACTAATAAGAACTTTCGGGATGGAGGTAGTATCCTATGCTGACGACACCCAAATACTCGTCTCTCTCTCCCATTCAGATGTGCAGACCGTCTCCAAATTTAGATCTTGTATGGAGGCGGTTGGTCACTGGATGATTCAGAACTCCCTTAAACTGAATGGGGAGAAGACTGAGGTGATGGTGTTTGGTGGGAACGAAAATATCTGGTCCTCTAGTTGGTGGCCTGACTCGCTAGGTGTGTGTCCCTCCCCCACTACATCTGCAAAAAATCTTGGGGTGATGATAGACCCTGCCCTGGATATGGGCAAACAGGTGAGTAGGACCATCTCCACCTGTCGGGGCCTTATCCATACCCTGCGAAGGATCAGGAAATATCTTTCTGTGCAGTCCAGAAAGCAAATAGCGGTTGCGCTCATCGGCTCACGCCTGGACTACTGCAATGCGCTGTATGCGGGTCTAAATAAGACCCTCCTACAGCGCTTGCAGGTTGTCCAGAATGCCGCGGCCAGATTTGTTCTGGATGTTCCTAGACGCTCCTCGGCCACTCTAGCCAGAAAAACGTTGCACTGGCTTCCTGTGGAGTACCGAGTACGGTTTAAGGTCCTGTGCATGACATACAGAGCCATCGCAAGGAACAGTGACTCTGGAGTGGGCTCTATCATCTCCCACTACACCCCCGGAAGGAATCTGCGTTCCTCCGGGAAATTGCTTCTCTCAGTCCCTCGTGTGTGAAAGGCTAAATGGGGTGGCAGGGCTTTCTCCACGTTAGCTCCCAAGTGGTGGAATGATCTTCCTTTGGATCTTAGGTCCCTGCCCTCCCTGCAGACCTTCCGTGGTGCTTTAAAAACCCGCCTTTTCTTACAGGCCTATGTGAAATGATGATTGATTCAGACTTTTGATGTTATTGTTAGGCGCCTTGATACCTTCGGGTCACTCTCTTGTGCAATATAAATTTTTATCAATCAATCAATCAATAAGGAGAGAGGAACTTTGTGTGTACTTTCATCAACTTGTGACGTATCTCCAATGGCTTGTGAGAGAGCTTGACCCTGACCGAAGTCTCAGGACCAGTAGACTTTACCAACATCTGTACACCACTTCTGTAAATGCTGTTTCAGTCGCTACAGAGGAAAGGGAGCTGTGACTGACTCCGATGACTGGCTCTGTGTCCCAACGGCACCGCCCAGAAGCAACGCCTGCATCTTGCAATGCAACCCTGGTCTCACCAACCGTGACATTCCACGCCGCTGCCAACGAGCCACTGCTTACACCGTGACCCGTGGGCACCACACTGCGCACACCTCGCTGCATCTAAAACAAATTGATTTGACTGACATCAACTCCCGCCAACCGGCACCACCACTGCACCGCAACCTGCAGCATCGCATCGAGCAACGTCTCGCCCTGCAACGCACGGCCTTGGTCTCAAGACCGCCATCTCGACAACATCACCGTGCCACTGCCTGCACCGCATGGAGAGGACGCCGCGCCCTGCACCGCTTCCATCTTGCAACGCAACCACGATGGTTGCCATAACAAGTAAAGGTACTGTGACCGAGTCTGTCTCGCTGTGCTGACCCGTATCAATGCCATCAGCTGGAATTGCGAACATCCGTTGTGTTAACATTGCCATAGCCGGAGGAGGCTACCGACGCGTAAAGAATTTTTAGTCAAGTATTCCTAACAAGGACTCTATTTCTGATAACCGTACTGCATTGAGAGGACACATCGCCCTGAATTGCTTTCGTCTTGCTTCGCAACCGCAACGGTTCTCACTACGAGTAAAGGTAATGTGACCGAGTCTGTCCCAATGTGCTAACCCGTATCGATGCGGTCAGCTGGAATTGTGAGACTCTGTTGTGTTAACATCACCGAAGCTCCTAAAGAGCTTTGACTCAAGTATTTCTAACAAGGACTCAATTTTTGATAACCGTACTGTGGATCCTTTTGCGTTTAATGGTTTTGATAAACCTATATAAAGACACTTATTTTTGAGATACAACTTGTGTAGAGTCCCTTTGTAGTGTTGTCACTGGATTACTGTATGTGTTCACAAATGCTTTACACACTGCCTCTGAGATAAGCCTGTCTGCTTGTGTCACACTACCAAGGGGGTGAGCAGGGGTTATTTTAGGAGTGTGTTAGATCTGGCACCATTGGCGTGGGTCTCCCTTCCTCACTACTCTCCCTATCTTTTATATTGGCTATATTTAGATATTCTGGGCGTCGTGCCACTGCTACTCAGTGCCACAACACAAATGCTCCCTGTATATAAATGACTGTATGAATAAGGATAACTATAATACCTACATGGGTATAGCCTGTTTCCATAATGAGTTACCCTCCATCTCACTGTCGCTACTGCAAAGTGATCCATTCTCATGAGCCAGGATGGGCAGGTTAAAGATTGCTTTCTACCATCCTATCGGGTCCTAGAAACCTCATAGGAACCTCGAGTTTGATATGTATATGCTGAGGACATCGAGGGGCACCTCTTAGTAAGGACGGTTTATATACTACATGTTTTGAAATACCTTACCTGAAAACATGGTAGTTTCTTGCCTAAGCTTTACTGTAGGCTGTTGCGAGTATGTGTATTGGCCGTCTGGTTTTGAGCAGCAGGGCCATCTGGGTCAGACCTGGCTGGAGAAAGAGAGATCGGTATTCAGAGCATGGTGAGGGGTGATTCTTTGATCTGAGCAGGGCCGTGTCTGGCAAGGTGAATGATGGCTCCACCTCCCACTGGGTGTTTGATAGCAGACCTCCTCATTCTGATAGGGCAGGATGTCGCATTGTACACCAAGTGCTCCCCGACCCCACCAAACTGGTTCTGACCGGAGTGATTGATTTGCGACCTTAGAGAACAAAGACTTTTTAGGTATAAAATGCTGCACTGGAACTTTGGCCAAGGTTGTTCCTTCTGTATGTGAAGCCGAAACGCTGTCCGAGTGAACAGAGGAAAGGACTTTGCAACTTTCATCAAGCTTGCCAAAGAAACTACCTGAGGGCTTAAATCGAGAGTGCCTCCTGCAGAAGTCTCAGGGACATTAGACGTCACCCCGTTGGAATTCCTGTGCTAGGAGTTCTACTTGCAGGTGAGGCCTCCGGAGCCTCTAGATCTAATGCGAGGGCCATGGACCGGGCACTTCTGAACCTTTGCTAAATCTATCCGGGCTGCTGCAGCTAAGAGAGAGCTGCAGCTGCTGAGAGCCCTCCTAAATCTGTACCTTCAACTCTTTCGCAGGATCTGTGTGGGCTGCTGCAGCTGACAGAGAGCTGCCGCTGATGAGGACCCGACTGAACCTGCACCTTCGGACCTTCTGCAGAATCAGCGTGGACCACTGCAGTTGAGAGAGAGCTGTGGCCGCTGATCCTCCACGGGGGTGCCTGCCTGGTCGAGACCATCCTTTGCTGTGCGGACCGCCGCAGCTGAGAGAGAGCTGCTGCTGCTGAGTGCCCGCACCCTTTGCCACTTTGCATCATCGTGATTTGTCCCGTGTGCCGCCGCAGCCAAGAGAGAGCTATAGCCGCTGAGTGCCCAGACCCTTTGCTACTGTGCATCATCGTGATTTTTCCAGTGGGCCACCACAGCCAAGGAAGAGCTGTAGCTGCTGAGTGCCCACACCCTTGTTACTGTATATCATCGTGATTTGTCATGAGGGCCTCCAGAGTCCAGAGAGAGCTACAGCCGCTGTGGGCCCACACCCTGTGCTATCTTGCCCATCCTGGACTGTGAGGCAGGGAGTTTCACTGTTAAAGTGAACAACGGCTGCACGCTGAAGGGCATGTTAATCTATAGACCCCCAGGCCCTATAGCTAGGTTTGAAGAGAGTCTGGTCGAAGGCCTTATGGAGACTGTGCTATGCAAAGATAAATTCCTGGTTCTTGGAGATCTTAATTTACACCGAACAACCCTACAGACAATGTTAGCAAGAATTTTTGCCAGGCACTAGGATCCCTCCAGTTGAATCAAATAGTAAGTGGCCCCACTCATCAGTTAGGACACCTGCTTGACCCTATATTCGTTAATTGGGGGGAAGTAGAAGCTATGACCCCCATCCCTATTCCCTGGTCGGATCATCATCTAGTGCCATTCTCCATACGAATTTCTGGGGCAAGATCTCCGCAGCCAGCAACACTGTACCATCTCAGGTGGAGATGGGCCACCTTTTCCCAGGCTAAATTCTGCGCGGCGCTGACTAAAGGGGGGAGCCCTGGGGGGGATGATGCAGATATGGCTAACACCAATCTATGTAAGCGCATCAACGAGGCGCTAGATTGCACAGCCCCACTTTCTAGAGCCAAATCGGGAGGCCGTATTAAAAAAACTGCCCCATGGTTCAGTAACGAATTACGAGTCATAAACCGCACTGAAGCGAGTCGAAAGACAGTGGCGTGGGGCTCCTTCCAAAGAAACCAGAGGCGCCTATTTGATTGAGAAGCGAATTTACCATGGGCTTATTAGGAAGTCTAAAGCAGCATATTACACAACCAGAATTAGCAAAGCTGGTTACTCAATGAAGGAGCTTTTTTCGCTCTACAAAACTCTCTCGAGTGGAAAGCCAGCCATTGCCCCGGATGACTCCTGTGATGGGATCGCAGACTTCTTCGCCGATAAGATAGCCAAAATTTACTCGGCATTTCTGATTCAACCCATTGATGGGACAGAATTTGTGGAAAGCCCTAGGGAATGGTAGGATTAACATAGATTGACCAACTTTGTCACCCCGCCTCCAGAAGACCTCTTAAAAATCTGCAGATCTGTGAAGTTGGGATCTCCGCGGGATCCCACTACACCTAAACGTTTAGCTGATGGCCTAGCGGTATTGGAACCCTATATCAGACACTTACTAGACGTGTCTTTCAGCACTAACACCATGCCCAAAGACTGGAAAAAGGCGGTTGGCCTACCCCTTAAGAAGAAACTCAACATCAACTTCGATAAGCTAGAGAACCTCCGGCCTATCTCCCTTCTGCCCTATCTGGCCAAAGTGGCTGAAAAAACGGACAATTTGCAATTGATGGATTTTGTGGAAGAGGCCGCCCTACTACACGACACCCAGTTTGGCTTCCGCCCCGCCACTCAACGGAATCGGCGCTCCTGGTGGCGGTGGAGACCCTACGTCAGGGGGTGGATGAGGGTCATACTATGGCCCTCATCCTATTGGACCTGAGTGCAGCATTCGACACTGTAGCTCATACCACCTTGCTACAGTGTCTGAACAGTGGTGGAATATCTGGAGCTGCACTCAAATGGATCCAATCCTTCCTAACTGGGAGAAGCTTCCAGGTCCGTCAGGGTGATTATTATTCCCGGGACATCAGATTGGGCCAGGGCGTTCCCCAGGGATCGTGCCTGAGTCCCACTCTATTTAATCTTTATGTCTCCCCAGTGGCCCCGATCGCTGTGGGCCATGGCCTGCAAATTGTGTCCTACGCCGATGACACACAGTTGGTTATCTCCCTTTCACGTGCCCCATGGCCTTGCTATGGACAGTTGCAGAGCCTGCATGCAAGATCTTGCAGCCTGGATGTCCACTAACTGCCTCAAATTAAATGGCAACAAGACTGAGGTGCTCGTGGTGGGGGGGAACCCATCTGTTTGGTCGTCGGCGTGGTGGCCCACTTGCTTAGGTGAGGCTCCAACACCTCGTCAGGAAGTTAGGAACCTTGGAGTCTGTCTCGACGCTGACCTGTCCTTTGGACCCCAGATAGGCCGTGTGGCGGGTGTCTGTTTTAGCGTTCTAAAAAACCTACGGAAGGTCTTAGATCTCCTTCCTACGTCTGCTCGTAGAACGCTGGTACATGCCCTCGTCACATCGCGCCTAGATTACGGCAATCTATTGTATCTGGGAGCAACCTGTAAAGTAATAAACCGCCTTCAGGTGTTACAGAATGCGGCAGCTCGCCTCATTCGAAAAATTTCCCAAAAGATCGGCCTCTAAAGCTGCCCTTCAGACCCTTCACTGGCTGCCAGTAAAGAGCAGAGTCGAATTTAAGGCCCTTTGTACGTGTCATCGCATCCTTGCTGGGAAGGCACCAGCACCACTCCAGAATCTAGTCACCAGGTATGTACCAACACGCGCCCTGCGCCCCTCTCATGGAGGCCTATTAAAGGTTCCTAGGATAAGGAGGGCTCGCATGGGAGGAAGATCACTCCGCTACCTGGTGGCGAAGAGCTGGAATGCCCTACCCCTTAACCTCCGCCTGGAGCCATCTGAATCCAGCTTCCGGAAGAAACTAAAAACATATCTATTTTCACGATACCTGGGCTTACTTCACTCTTCTGCTTTCTGAGATCTTCGGTTTTAGCGCGGGGACACGCCATCTGAGCGTACCAGGCGCTTTATAAAATTCCCTTATTATTATTATTATTATCTTGTATCCCCGTAATTTACCCCGCGGGCCGCTGCAGCTACGAGAGAGCTGTGGTTTCTGAGCGCCCGCCCCATTGCCAACTTTGCATCTTCGTAATTAGCCCCGCAGGCCGCTGCAGCTAAGAGGGAGCTGTGGCCGCTCAGCGCCCGCACCATTGACAACTTTGCATCCTTGGATTTGTCCTGTGGGCGGCCACTGCTAAGAGAGAGCTGCTGCAGTTGTGAGCCCACCACGGAGCTAGACGACGAGAGTCATCGTCACCGCCGGCCGCGCTGCTACCCCTGAGCACCCACCTGTCCTTGAGTGCCCGAATCACTGTGAGTGCACGCTGTGGACCTCAGCCTCCAAGTCTTTTGGTCGCGGGGAGTCCGCATACCACAGTCTCTGTTTCTTCACGAAGGTGTGTGCTGTATTCCCCTCCAACGGCAGGTATCTGGTGCGCAAAAGGCAGCGAAGGCCCCGGCCCTGAACTCAGTCAGAGTCACGCTTTGGGTGAATACGTTGTTGTCTCTTTTGAGTCCCTACTGGTTGACGTGAATTGTAGTTGTTGAAACGCTTTGAGAGTTTTGAATTAAAACTGTTAGATTAAGAGAATATTTTTCTATTTCTACCTGAGTTTTGTCCTTTTGTGGTGTCATTACTGCCTTATTGTACATGGCCATAAAATCCTCACACACTGCTTCTGAGATAGGCCTATCTGCCCATGCTACATTACCACTGGGTTGAGCAGGGGGGTAGCCCACTTGCCCTGACTTAGGAAGAAGGGTCCCTAGACATTGGTGCCAGTCATTGCCAACTAGAGGCCCCCATTTCTAACAGAGTGTTTCCCCATTTCCCTGAATAGAGGCAAGGTGCTCTATTTGTCAAAAGTACCTACCTCTGCCAACTAGAGACTCCCAAATCTGACTGCTATAATCTAACTGAAGAACCTCGAAAGGGAAAGTAGGAGGTTTAAAATTACCAGGTGGTTTAGGGGTACCCGTTCCAGGATTGTGCAGCATATACACCATGCAATACTTACCTTAATGTGCAGCAGTTCTTGATATGTTATCATTTTGCCATACAGGGTCTGACTAATTGCAAATACCCTTATCACTAATATGGGCTGGGCCATGGGCCATTGTGACTACAGGAAGAACATATGCATCTGGCAACATCCATATCTGCTTCCCTGACTTGTCGATCCAACATCCCTCATCGTTTAATTGTGCTGTGTTTTCTTGCCACACAGCTAATTCCTCCGCTGTGGCCACACTCTGTATTTCCTTCACGTTCTCAAGTGTATCCTCAAAGATGGTGACCTCGGGCACCCACCTAGTGGGACCTGCTATGAACATTCTTTTCATTCTAGTCCGGGCTGTTTCCTTAGCTGTCTGTTCTGCAAAAGCATTGCCTTTACCTACATCATCAGTAACTTTCCTATGGATGCTACACTTTACTATTGCCAATTTCTTAGGGATTGTCAAAGCGGACAAAAGCCTATAAGGTGACCGTACTGGATATTTGTACCATGGGAAGTAAGAAACCCTCTCTCTGCCCAGAGTCACCCAAAATTGTGGGCAACCCTGAAGGCATACTAGCTGTCAGTATAAATATTGACAACCAGTCCCTCCCTAAATTCACAAGCTCGAATAAGGGCGGCTAACTCAGCTGCTTGGGCAGACTGATAAGGGACAAGTGATGTCTCTACGACTGTACGCAATGTGGTGATGACATAAGCAGCAGTTCTAGTGCCATCTGGCAATTTGAAACAAGAGCCATCGACATATAGTTTTCCTTGCGGGTCAGATAATGGAACATCTGTCAAGTCTACCTGTACTTTCGTCTCTTCTTCCGTCAGGAAGATACAATCATGTTTCTAATTTTCATCACTTTCAGAAGGGAGGGGTAGTAATGTGGCTGGGTTCAGAGTGGCACATCGTTTGATCGTAATATGTCCGGCAAACAGCATTAATTCATAACCTGTCAGACGTGCACTGGTGAGGTGCTGTGTCTTTGTCTTATTCAAAAGTATATCCACGGCATGGAGCGTCAGTATCAAGCATTAGTCCAGCCAATTGTCGTATCGAGACAGCCACGGCCGCAACCACTCTTAGACAGCTCAGGAGGGCTTGTGCGACTGGATCAAGCACAGCAGAAAAGGAAGCACACGGCCGTTGCATAACTTCAAATTTTTGCCTCATATACATAAAATACCAATGGCTTGCGTAGGTAACTGTGCAAAGCACTGGAGCAGAACAAAGTGCACTTTTTAATTGCTCAAAGACTGCTGACATTCAGGCGTCCAAGGCAGGGGCTCATGCACATCTTTAGTATTCAAACAAGTGGGGTTTGGTTAGTAGGGAATAATTTGGAATCCACTGGCAACAGTACGGAGTAATGCCAATAAAAGCACGCTCATCTTTTTGAGTTTGAGGAATGGACATTATACAATAACACTAATACGCTCCGGAGTTAGCTTCCTACCCTCCTTCGACAGTAGGTGACCTAAATAGGTGAACTCCTGTCAACAATACTGAAATTCGGAAAGGGATGCTTTCTGTCCGTGGTGTGCCAGGTGCAACAACAATTAAACTGTACTGTCCCTACAACCTTGTTCTCTGTCAGAAGCGATGAGCAAGTCATCAACGTACTGTGGAGAGTGACAAAGAATCCATCTGACTTTTCAATGCTGCCTGACTATAGATACTTGGACGCTCTGTATAGCCTTGAGGAGCGCAGCAGAATATAAATCTTCTACCAGCTAGGGTGAACCCAAACAGATACCTGCTATCAGAAGAATAGGAATGCTAAAAAAACAAAATTTTCAAGTCAATGACAGAAAATAATTCTGCAGAAGAGGGAATCATTGTCAAAAGAGTGGAGATGTCAGGAACCACCAGAAACAGGGGAATCACTATTTTATGAACTTCACACAAGTCAATCACAAAACGACAAACATCTGCATGGTCATCAGAGGAACCTGGGTGTGCTCTTTTGAGAATTAGAAGAATAGGGCTATTGCAAATATTAGCAGTCATTTCCTTAACCACTCCTTTCTCTATCAAATCCTGTATGATCTGCAACAAGGCTCGCTCTCCTGCCTGCTGTATTTTATCTTGAGGGATACAAGGTGAAATTGCACCATCCATAATGCGTATCGAAACAGGCGATATCTGCAACAATCCCACGTCTGTGTCGCCTGTTGCCCACAGAGTGGGTGGCACTTATTTAAACTTAGCAGGAGGGGCGCATCTTTGGACAGACACTGCTTAGCGCACACCACATCTGGACCTATTGTTATATAGACACCTTCTGGAGAACAAAAGATTGTGGCATGCAACTTTTTAAAATAAATCCAGACCCATCAAATTCTCACCACAATTAAATGTCAAGAAAAATGGCAAATCCACAGTGAAAGGACCTATGGTCAATGCAAGAGGGTTTGAAATGAGGCTTATAACCGGTACACCAGAAAAACCTACCAAAACATTATTATGGCTAGACAGAACCACCCCAGGGACCAAAGTGTGAGAAATAGAACTGTTTGTTGCACCTGTATCCACCAGAAATTCCTTAGCTGAGCCATGCAAATTTGCAGTAACATAAGGACCGCACTGATCTACAGGTATCGAAACTGGTCCCTCACTCTGTCCCTGGCTGTCCTGGCTATAAGACATTCCTGTCACCTCATCAGTGTCATAATCATCATGATAATACTATCTGCCCCAAGGGTCATTAAAGTAATTAATATCAGAACGACCCTGTGAGGCCACAGCATTCTGAACCCTGTCCACTCCTCCACCTCCACGACCTCGTCTGCGAGAACCTCGTCCTCTAGGGACTGCCACCTTCTGCAACAACATGGGACACTCGCTATGCCAGTGATTCAGCACTATGGGTGTAGTATTCCTGCTAGTACGTAGAAGCTGCCAGGCCACTCCACAACATCCTCTACCATTGCCCCTAGAGGCCTGTTTCAACAAAACCTTCATCTACAAATCCTTGTGCTTCTTCTCCATCCTCTCCTTATCCCTGTGCTCATAATACTGTGCCATATTCAAAATAACAGAAGGAGAAGAGGTGGACCAGGTGCTCTCGGAAGCCAGCAACCGGGTGGCGCTCTCCGTAAGAAAATTGGAAATAAATCTATTAACAAACAATCGAACACCACCTTTGATCGCCAAATCCTGCCCACTATAACCTGGAAAAACACCTTCAAACTGAGTGAAAAAATCAGACACACTCTCCTCTTTCTTCTAACGACAAGTCAATAACTTGTCCCAATCAACCTTTGCCAGTGGAGTAAGAGAATGCATATATGTGATAATGCGGCCTGGCAAAGCAAGTATCTGTGCTTTAGGCTTCTCACCAGTCTTCCTCTCCTGATCCCAAACTTTAATTTGATCCCAGGTACCACCCAATTCCGCAACATGATCCTGTGTGTGCACTTGTCTCCAAAATTTCAACTGGAACCAACAAACCAAAAATCATTTCAATATCCGCAAGGGTCCTTACAGTTGAAGAGACTGCCTCAGACAATTCTTTATAGTATGCAGTAGGATTTTTCCTATGGTCAGGTAACTGGGTCATAAGGGACAACAACTCACTCCTTTTCCGTGGAGTATAAACCCACTGTTCTTGGAAATGGGCAGCCTCATCTGGTCTGATAACAGCATTGTGGTGATCCATTAACTCTGGTATCTTGGGTGATATATAAGGTGAACCTCCCGCATTGGAAACTGAGATACTGTGGTGGGGCTCTTCTCAAGCAGCCTACCTCGGTAAGCAATCAATGTTGTAATGTTACCAAAAAGTTGACTGGGCACCGTATCTGTAACATATACGTGATCCTTAATATCATATAGAATTGTACTGCATCATTGAAGGACTGCTCCCAAAGACCGATCAAAGTAGCCAACATGTGCTTAAGGGCATGTGGTTGTACAAAAGGCTCATAATCTTTTATCACATTCCACACATCCTCCACACTGTAAATGGGATTTTGAGCCCACTGGGCAGCTCATTAGCTACTATCTTTTTCTCTTCATCTCCCACATCAGATCGTACTAACGTTCGCCCCATGCGCTCCTTAAATTTTATCCAAAGTGACTCCTCAAGGCCACTTACTGGTGTCTCACTACTCAGCAATTTCAGGGGATGAAAGAACAAAGGGGGAATAGCAATAGAAGTAATAGGCACCAACGTCGGTACTGGCTGCGTCATAGGTGTAAGTGCTGGTGACAGAGACGTCTGAGTAATAGGAGTTGCAGGAGTACTAACAGTCATAGTTGCCACAGAGAGCAAGAACAAAGAAAAGACAGGAGGTGCCGAGGCCAAGGCAGTCCAATCAATAGAAACTGGAACAGGAACAGTAGAGAGAGAAGAACCGGGTAGCTGGGCCTGTGAGGGAACAGCAGGATATATTCTCTGTGGGGCATATGAGGGTGGGGGTCTAGTATCCAGCAATTGTTCCACAAAAGTATCTTTTTCTTCTCGGGCTACATAAGATTTATCAATTTGTAATCAAAACCTCCTATCTTCGCACTCAATCCCTATCTCGTGCTTCTCGTTATCATGTGCTACAGCTTTCTGAGTCGATGTTTGCATTTTCATCTTTCGTGCCTCTTTCTCTGCTTTTATTCAACTCTGTTAGGCTTCCTTTTGCCACTTTCTAAGAGAATCAAACATAGACTGTCTACTTCTATTTGCTAACAATTTCTCCTCCAAAAACCCAATTTTTTGTTCATAAAAAGTGCCCATCAACAGCCACTCCAACTCGGTATTGTCCCTCGTATATTTGTGCCATCGCGTACTAAACATAATAGGGCCAAGGCCATGCTTCACATACATATCAAAGTTTGGAGTGCCTTCTGGAGGCGCTGGCTGACTTTCTTCCAATCAAGCATCTGGAGAGCAACAACAGCAATAAGAAACCAATAATCGGCTAAATCCAGGCATTTTCAAAAGTGAGGCAAATTTGTTATTCTGCCTGACAAAGTGTTCACACTTAGTACCAAAATTGGTCCTCAGACCATCCCACATACAAATCAAAATGGTACCATATCCACAAAGAAGACAAAACAAACTCACCTGATATATGCAGGTCAAAAAAATGTATTCTCCATTGCCTACTCTTCAGACCAAACAGTCAGATTCAAGGGTTTTGCTCTTCAGGACTCCAGTCGGGATGACCACTAGGCGAGGCACCATCTGGCAGAACAGAAAGGGCAGCTGCGAGTTCAGGAACTCTCTTGTGCAGGGATCCCTGATCTATTTGTCCGACCTTACGATAGCCCCGTCCTCCCTACCCGTCCACGGGAGGGGATGGGTCACTCACCTGAAGGAGTCCCGTTTCAGGTGCCAACTGAAGGAAGTGACCCGATTAGGGCCACCCTTGTCGCTCGCGACCAAGTATATATTTATTCAGTGTACACTTGAGTGGAGCCCCGTCCGTCCAGTCGCTTAAGGGTGCTGCAGAGAGGACTGAAATCAGAAAACATGGTGATACATTATGTACGATTCAGAACCAATGAAGACACGCCCAGACGGAGGCAGCTACACATAGGAGGTACAAGAGAATACGTTTCGATCCTGAGAACAGGCACACACTATCTCTATGCCAAGGTCGCTCTGTCCGTGCCTACCGCTAGACTAGTGGGAGAAGGCTTCTATCTAGTGGGCAAAGTAGGTGAGCGCAAAATCCGTTCCGCTCGTGGATTTTGTGAATTTTTGGTAAATTCGCGATCCGCGAACTCCCGCGAATTTACCGCGAATTCGCAAATCCGCGAGCGGCGGATTCCGGGGGCAAAAGTTGAAGCCTGGCTGGCCTGTTGTAACTATTTTATGATGGCGCCGGCAAGCTGCCAGCGCCATCCTAAAATAGTTACTAAGTTAGCTTCAACAGGAAGCTCTAATAGATAAAATAAAGCAGGTGCTTTTTTATTTA